>NC_079413.1:16936025-17062018 GCF_026213295.1 Gadus chalcogrammus | reverse complement strand
ACTATTTGAGGAAACCGATTGCCTTGAACTATTTAAGTTTACTAACTCACATAAAATAATTGCTGGTACTTAATTTATTTAAGTAAAGATAACTCTATATCTAGAGTTATTGTGACATGTGTATTATGAGTTAGCATTACTAATTCCATTTACTGAAGTGAAATGTAAAGAATTAGATTTTTACACTTAAATGCAGCAATTCATTCATAGTATATAACATGTGTCCATGTAACTTATTACATTCTAGGACAACATAAACTAATGCACAGACACACAGATTGAGACAGAATGACACCCCTCTCATTACCCATTTCCTCTACCCCACCGTAGCCAGCCAGTCACTTTGAGTTTCAATCTCCTTACCTTTTCCAAATGGTTCTCCATTTTACAAAGTTTGAAAAGATAATCACAATAAACGAGATCCAAATGTAATGTCAGAAGTGGGATTCGAACCCACGCCTCCAGAGGAGACTGCGACCTGAACGCAGCGCCTTAGACCGCTCGGCCATCCTGTCGTTTTTCATCAGACCCTTAGAATCAATCAAAACAAAACGCCATCATGGTTACTGCTCTCGTATGTTCAAATGTCCGTAAAACATGGACCGGTAATAAACCCCAGCAACCATGCGCTGTAACCTTACCATAGTTACATGGATTACACTACTTACATAAACTAATGCACCGACACGGACGTGCAAACTCACAGATTGAGACAGAAAGACACCCCTCTCATTTCCCCTTTGTACTACCCCAAAGAAGCCTGCCAGTCACTTTGAGTTTAAACCTCCTTACCTTTTCCAAATGTTCTCCATACTACAAAGTTTGAACAGATAATCACAATCAACGAGAACCCACGCCTCCAGAGGAGACTGCGACCTGAACGCAGCGCCTTAGACCGCTCGGCCATCCAGACGTTTTTCATCAGACCCTTCGAATCAATCAACACAAAACGCCATCATGGTTACTGCTCTCGTATGTTCAAATGTCCGTAAAACATGGACCGATAAAAAAACACCAGCAACCATGCGCTGTAACCTTACCATAGTTACATGGATTACACTACTTACACAAACTAATGCACAGACACAGACGTGCACACAAAGATTGAGACGGAAAGACACCCCTCTCATTACCCATTTCCACTACCCCACCGTAGCCAGCCAGTCACTTTGAGTTTAAAACTCCTTACCTTTTCCAAATTTTCTCCATATTACAAAGTTTGAACAGATAATCACAATCAACAAGATCAAGATGTAGTGTCAGAAGTGGGATTCGAACCCACGCCTCCAGAGGAGACTGCGACCTGAACGCAGCGCCTTAGACCGCTCGGCCATCCTGACGTATTGCATCAGACTCTTCGAATCAATCAACACAAAACGCCATCATGGTTACTGCTCTTGTATGTTCAAATGTCCGTAAAACAAGGACCGATAATAAACCCCAGCTACCATGCGCTGTAACCTGACCATAGTTACATGGATTACACTACTTACATAAACTAATGCACCGACACGGACGTGCAAACACACAGATTGAGACAGAAAGACAGCCCTCACATTTCCCCTTTCTACTACCCCAAAGAAGCCAGCCAGTCACTTTGAGTTTAAACCTCCTTGCCTTTTCCAAATGTTCTCCATATAACAAGTTTCAACAGATAATCACAATCAACGAGATCCAAATGTATTTTCAGAAGTGGGATTCGAACCCACGCCTCCAGAGGAGACTGCGACCTGAACGCAGCACCTTAGACCGCTCGGCCATCCTGACCTGTTTCATCAGACCCTTCGAATCAATCAACACAAAACGCCATCATGGTTACTGTCTTGTATGTTCAAATGTCCGTAAAACAAGGACCGATAATAAACCCCCAGCTACCATGCGCTGTAACGTTACCATAGTTACATGGATTACACTACTTACATAAACAAATGCAACCGACACGGACATGCAAACACACAGATTGAGACAGAAAGACAGCCCTCTCATTTCCCCTTTCTACTACCCCAAAGTAGCTAGCCAGTCACTTTGAGTTTAAACCTTCTTGCCTTTTCCAAATTTTCTCCATATAACGAAGTTTGAACAGTTAATCACAATTAACGAGATCCAAATGTAATGTCAGAAGTGGGATTCGAACCCACGCCTCCAGAGGAGACTGCGACCTGAACGCAGCGCCTTAGACCGCTCGGCCATCCTGACGTTTTTCATCAGACCCTTCGAATCAATCAAAACAAAACGCCATCATGGTTACTGCTCTCGTATGTTCAAATGTCCGTAAAACATGGGCCGATAATAAACCCCAGCAACCATGCGCTGTAACCTTACCATAGTTACATGGATTACACTACTTACATAAACTAATGCACAGACACGGACGTGCACACAAAGATTGAGACGGAAACACACCCCTCTCATTACCCATTTCCACTACCCCACCGTGGCCAGCCAGTCACTTTGAGTTTAAACCTCCTTGCCTTTTCCAAATGTTCTCCATATTACAAAGTTTGAACAGATAATCACAATCAACAAGATCAAAATTTAATGTCAGAAGTGGGATTCGAACCCACGCCTCCAGAGGAGACTGCGACCTGAACGCAGCGCCTTAGACCGCTCGGCCATCCTGACCATTTTCATCAGACCCTTCGAATCAATAAAAACAAAACGCCATCATGGTTACTGCTCTCGTATGTTCAAATGTCCGTAAAACATGGACCGATAATAAACCCCAGCAACCATGCGCTGTAACCTTACCATAGTTACATGGATTACACTACTTACATAAACTAATGCACAGACACGGACGTGCACACAAAGATTGTGCCGGAAAGACACCCCTCTAATTACCCATTTCCACTACCCCACCGTAGCCAGCCAGTCACTTTAAGTTTAAATATCCTTACCTTTTCCAAATGTTCTCCATATTACAAAGTTTGAACAGATAATCACAATCAACGAGAACCCACGCCTCCAGAGGAGACTGCGACCTGAACGCAGCGCCTTAGACCGCTCGGCCATCCTGACGTATTGCATCAGATCCTTCGAATCAATCAACACAAAACGCCATCATGGTTACTGCTCTTGTATGTTCAAATGTCCGTAAAACAAGGACCGATAATAAACCCCAGCTACCATGCGCTGTAACGTTACCATAGTTACATGGGTTACACTACTTACATAAACTAATGCACCGACACGGACGTGCAAACACACAAATTGAGACAGAAAGACAGCCCTCTCATTTCCCCTTTCTACTACCCCAACGTAGCCAGCCAGTCACTTTGAGTTTAAACATCCTTACCTTTTCCAAATGTTCTCCATATTAAAAAGTTTGAACAGATAATCACAATCAACAAGATCAAAATGTAGTGCACTGTAAAACCTGACAAGTTAGTTCAACTTAAACTATTTGAGGAAACCGATTGCCTTGAACTATTTAAGTTTACTAACTCACATAAAATAATTGCTGGTACTTAATTTATTTAAGTAAAGATAACTCTTATATCTAGAGTTATTGTGACATGTGTATTATGAGTTAGCATTACTAATTCCATTTACTGAAGTGAAATGTAAAGAATTAGCTTTTTACACTTAAATGCAGCAATTCATTCATAGTATATAACATGTGTCCATGTAACTTATTACATTCTAGGACAACATAAACTAATGCACAGACACACAGATTGAGACAGAATGACACCCCTCTCATTACCCATTTCCTCTACCCCACCGTAGCCAGCCAGTCACTTTGAGTTTCAATCTCCTTACCTTTTCCAAATGTTCTCCATTTTACAAAGTTTGAAAAGATAATCACAATAAACGAGATCCAAATGTAATGTCAGAAGTGGGATTCGAACCCACGCCTCCAGAGGAGACTGCGACCTGAACGCAGCGCCTTAGACCGCTCGGCCATCCTGTCTTTTTTCATCAGACCCTTAGAATCAATCAAAACAAAACGCCATCATGGTTACTGCTCTCGTATGTTCAAATGTCCGTAAAACATGGACCGGTAATAAACCCCAGCAACCATGCGCTGTAACCTTACCATAGTTACATGGATTACACTACTTACATAAACTAATGCACCGACACGGACGTGCAAACTCACAGATTGAGACAGAAAGACACCCCTCTCATTTCCCCTTTGTACTACCCCAAAGAAGCCTGCCAGTCACTTTGAGTTTCAACCTCCTTACCTTTTCCAAATGTTCTCCATACTACAAAGTTTGAACAGATAATCACAATCAACGAGAACCCACGCCTCCAGAGGAGACTGCGACCTGAACGCAGCGCCTTAGACCGCTCGGCCATCCAGACGTTTTTCATCAGACCCTTCGAATCAATCAACACAAAACGCCATCATGGTTACTGCTCTCGTATGTTCAAATGTCCGTAAAACATGGACCGATAAAAAAACGCCAGCAACCATGCGCTGTAACCTTACCATAGTTACATGGATTACACTACTTACACAAACTAATGCACAGACACAGACGTGCACACAAAGATTGAGACGGAAAGACACCCCTCTCATTACCCATTTCCACTACCCCACCGTAGCCAGCCAGTCACTTTGAGTTTAAATCTCCTTACCTTTTCCAAATTTTCTCCATATTACAAAGTTTGAACAGATAATCACAATCAACAAGATCAAGATGTAGTGTCAGAAGTGGGATTCGAACCCACGCCTCCAGAGGAGACTGCGACCTGAACGCAGCGCCTTAGACCGCTCGGCCATCCTGACGTATTGCATCAGACTCTTCGAATCAATCAACACAAAACGCCATCATGGTTACTGCTCTTGTATGTTCAAATGTCCGTAAAACAAGGACCGATAATAAACCCCAGCTACCATGCGCTGTAACCTGACCATAGTTACATGGATTACACTACTTACATAAACTAATGCACCGACACGGACGTGCAAACACACAGATTGAGACAGAAAGACAGCCCTCACATTTCCCCTTTCTACTACCCCAAAGAAGCCAGCCAGTCACTTTGAGTTTAAACCTCCTTGCCTTTTCCAAATGTTCTCCATATAACAAAGTTTCAACAGATAATCACAATCAACGAGATCCAAATGTATTTTCAGAAGTGGGATTCGAACCCACGCCTCCAGAGGAGACTGCGACCTGAACGCAGCACCTTAGACCGCTCGGCCATCCTGACCTGTTTCATCAGACCCTTCGAATCAATCAACACAAAACGCCATCATGGTTACTGCTCTTGTATGTTCAAATGTCCGTAAAACAAGGACCGATAATAAACCCCAGCTACCATGCGCTGTAACGTTACCATAGTTACATGGATTACACTACTTACATAAACAAATGCACCGACACGGACATGCAAACACACAGATTGAGACAGAAAGACAGCCCTCTCATTTCCCCTTTCTACTACCCCAAAGTAGCTAGCCAGTCACTTTGAGTTTAAACCTTCTTGCCTTTTCCAAATTTTCTCCATATTACGAAGTTTGAACAGATAATCACAATTAACGAGATCCAAATGTAATGTCAGAAGTGGGATTCGAACCCACGCCTCCAGAGGAGACTGCGACCTGAACGCAGCGCCTTAGACCGCTCGGCCATCCTGACGTTTTTCATCAGACCCTTCGAATCAATCAACACAAAACGCCATCATGGTTACTGCTCTTGTATGTTCAAATGTCCGTAAAACAAGGACCGATAATAAACCCCAGCTACCATGCGCTGTAACGTTACCATAGTTACATGGGTAACACTACTTACATAAACTAATGCACCGACACGGACGTGCAAACACACAAATTGAGACAGAAAGACAGCCCTCTAATTTCCCCTTTCTACTACCCCAACGTAGCCAGCCAGTCACTGAGTTTAAATATCCTTACCTTTTCCAAATGTTCTCCATATTAAAAAGTTTGAACAGATTATCACAATCAACAAGATCAAAATGTAGTGCCACTGTAAAACCTGACAAGTTAGTTCAACTTAAACTATTTGAGGAAACCGATTGCCTTGAACTATTTAAGTTTACTAACTCACATAAAATAATTGTTGGTACTTAATTTATTTAAGTAAAGATAACTCTTATATCTAGAGTTATTGTGACATGTGTATTATGAGTTAGCATTACTAATTCCATTTACTGAAGTGAAATGTAAAGAATTAGCTTTTTACACTTAAATGCAGCAATTCATTCATCGTATATAACATGTGTTCATGTAACTTATTACATTCTAGGACAACATAAACTAATGCACAGACACACAGATTGAGACAGAATGACACCCCTCTCATTACCCATTTCTTCTACCCCACCGTAGCCAGCCAGTCACTTTGAGTTTCAATCTCCTTACCTTTTCCAAATGTTCTCCATTTTACAAAGTTTGAACAGATAATCACAATAAACGAGATCCAAATGTAATGTCAGAAGTGGGATTCGAACCCACGCCTCCAGAGGAGACTGCGACCTGAACGCAGCGCCTTAGACCGCTCGGCCATCCTGACCATTTTCATCAGACCCTTCGAATCAATAAAAACAAAACGCCATCATGGTTACTGCTCTCATATGTTCAAATGTCCGTAAAACATGGACCGATAATAAACCCCAGCAACCATGCGCTGTAACCTTACCATAGTTACATGGATTACACTACTTACATAAACTAATGCACAGACACGGACGTGCACACAAAGATTGTGCCGGAAAGACACCCCTCTAATTACCCATTTCCACTACCCCACCGTAGCCAGCCAGTCACTTTAAGTTTAAATATCCTTACCTTTTCCAAATGTCCTCCATATTACAAAGTTTGAACAGATAATCACAATCAACGAGAACCCACGCCTCCAGAGGAGACTGCGACCTGAACGCAGCGCCTTAGACCGCTCGGCCATCCTGACGTATTGCATCAGATCCTTCGAATCAATCAACACAAAACGCCATCATGGTTACTGCTCTTGTATGTTCAAATGTCCGTAAAACAAGGACCGATAATAAACCCCAGCTACCATGCGCTGTAACGTTACCATAGTTACATGGGTTACACTACTTACATAAACTAATGCACCGACACGGACGTGCAAACACACAAATTGAGACAGAAAGACAGCCCTCTCATTTCCCCTTTCTACTACCCCAACGTAGCCAGCCAGTCACTTTGAGTTTAAATATCCTTACCTTTTCCAAATGTTCTCCATATTAAAAAGTTTGAACAGATAATCACAATCAACAAGATCAAAATGTAGTGCACTGTAAAACCTGACAAGTTAGTTCAACTTAAACTATTTGAGGAAACCGATTGCCTTGAACTATTTAAGTTTACTAACTCACATAAAATAATTGCTGGTACTTAATTTATTTAAGTAAAGATAACTCTTATACCTAGAGTTATTGTGACATGTGTATTATGAGTTAGCATTACTAATTCCATTTACTGAAGTGAAATGTAAAGAATTAGCTTTTTACACTTAAATGCAGCAATTCATTCATAGTATATAACATGTGTCCATGTAACTTATTACATTCTAGGACAACATAAACTAATGCACAGACACACAGATTGAGACAGAATGACACCCCTCTCATTACCCATTTCCTCTACCCCACCGTAGCCAGCCAGTCACTTTGAGTTTCAATCTCCTTACCTTTTCCAAATGTTCTCCATTTTACAAAGTTTGAAAAGATAATCACAATAAACGAGATCCAAATGTAATGTCAGAAGTGGGATTCGAACCCACGCCTCCAGAGGAGACTGCGACCTGAACGCAGCGCCTTAGACCGCTCGGCCATCCTGTCTTTTTTCATCAGACCCTTAGAATCAATCAAAACAAAACGCCATCATGGTTACTGCTCTCGTATGTTCAAATGTCCGTAAAACATGGACCGATAATAAACCCCAGCAACCATGCGTTGTAACCTTACCATAGTTACATGGATTACACTACTTACATAAACTAATGCACAGACACGGACGTGCACACAAAGATTGTGCCGGAAAGACACCCCTCTCATTACCCATTTCCACTACCCCACCGTAGCCAGCCAGTCACTTTAAGTTTAAATATCCTTACCTTTTCCAAATGTTCTCCATATTACAAAGTTTGAACAGATAATCACAATCAACAAGATCAAGATGTATTGTCAGAAGTGGGATTCGAACCCACGCCTCCAGAGGAGACTGCGACCTGAACGCAGCGCCTTAGACCGCTCGGCCATCCTGACGTATTTTATCAGACTCTTCGAATCAATCAACACAAAACGCCATCATGGTTACTGCTCTTGTATGTTCAAATGTCCGTAAAACAAGGACCGATAATAAACCCCAGCTACCATGCGCTGTAACCTGACCATAGTTACATGGATTACACTACTTACATAAACTAATGCACCGACATGGACGTGCAAACACACAGATTGAGACAGAAAGACAGCCCTCTCATTTCCCCTTTCTACTACCCCAAAGAAGCCAGCCAGTCACTTTGAGTTTAAACCTCATTGCCTTTTCCAAATGTTCTCCATATAACAAAGTTTGAACAGATAATCACAATCAACGAGATCCAAATATATTTTCAGAAGTAGGATTCGAACCCACGCCTCCAGAGGAGACTGCGACCTGAACGCAGCACCTTAGACCGCTCGGCCATCCTGACCTGTTTCATCAGACCCTTCGAATCAATCAACACAAAACGCCATCATGGTTACTGCTCTTGTATGTTCAAATGTCCGTAAAACAAGGACCGATAATAAACCCCAGCTACCATGCGCTGTAACGTTACCATAGTTACATGGATTACACTACTTACATAAACGAATGCACCGACACGGACGTGTAAACACACAGATTGAGACAGAAAGACAGCCCTCTCATTTCCCCTTTCTACTACCCCAACGTAGCCAGCCAGTCACTTTGACTTTAAACCTCCTTGCCTTTTCCAAATGTTCTCCATATTACAAAGTTTGAACAGATAATCACAATCAAAGAGATCCAAATGTAATGTCAGAAGTGGGATTCGAACCCACGCCTCCAGAGGAGACTCCGACCTGAACTCAGCGCCTTAGACCGCTCGGCCATCCTGACATTTTACAACTGACCCTTCGAATCAATGAAAACAAAACGCCATCTTGGTTACTGCTCTCGTATGTTCAAATGTCCGTAAAACATGGACCGATAATAAACCCCAGCAACCATGCGCTGTAACCTTACCATAGTTACATGGATTACACTACTTACATAAACTAATGCACAGACACGCACACAAAGATTGAGCCGGAAAGACACCCCTCTCATTACCCATTTCCACTACCCCACCGTAGCCAGCCAGTCACTTTGAGTTTAAACCTCCTTGCCTTTTCCAAATGTTCTCCATATTACAAAGTTTGAACAGATAATCACAATAAACGAGATCCAAATGTAATGTCAGAAGTGGGATTCGAACCCACGCCTCCAGAGGAGACTGCGACCTGAACGCAGCGCCTTAGACCGCTCGGCCATCCTGACCATTTTCATCAGACCCTTCGAATCAATAAAAACAAAACGCCATCATGGTTACTGCTCTCGTATGTTCAAATGTCCGTAAAACATGGACCGATAATAAACCCCAGCAACCATGCGCTGTAACCTTACCATAGTTACATGGATTACACTACTTACATAAACTAATGCACAGACACGGACGTGCACACAAAGATTGTGCCGGAAAGACACCCCTCTAATTACCCATTTCCACTACCCCACCGTAGCCAGCCAGTCACTTTAAGTTTAAATATCCTTACCTTTTCCAAATGTCCTCCATATTACAAAGTTTGAACAGATAATCACAATCAACGAGAACCCACGCCTCCAGAGGAGACTGCGACCTGAACGCAGCGCCTTAGACCGCTCGGCCATCCTGACGTATTGCATCAGATCCTTCGAATCAATCAACACAAAACGCCATCATGGTTACTGCTCTTGTATGTTCAAATGTCCGTAAAACAAGGACCGATAATAAACCCCAGCTACCATGCGCTGTAACGTTACCATAGTTACATGGGTTACACTACTTACATAAACTAATGCACCGACACGGACGTGCAAACACACAAATTGAGACAGAAAGACAGCCCTCTCATTTCCCCTTTCTACTACCCCAACGTAGCCAGCCAGTCACTTTGAGTTTAAATATCCTTACCTTTTCCAAATGTTCTCCATATTAAAAAGTTTGAACAGATAATCACAATCAACAAGATCAAAATGTAGTGCACTGTAAAACCTGACAAGTTAGTTCAACTTAAACTATTTGAGGAAACCGATTGCCTTGAACTATTTAAGTTTACTAACTCACATAAAATAATTGCTGGTACTTAATTTATTTAAGTAAAGATAACTCTTATATCTAGAGTTATTGTGACATGTGTATTATGAGTTAGCATTACTAATTCCATTTACTGAAGTGAAATGTAAAGAATTAGCTTTTTACACTTAAATGCAGCAATTCATTCATAGTATATAACATGTGTCCATGTAACTTATTACATTCTAGGACAACATAAACTAATGCACAGACACACAGATTGAGACAGAATGACACCCCTCTCATTACCCATTTCCTCTACCCCACCGTAGCCAGCCAGTCACTTTGAGTTTCAATCTCCTTACCTTTTCCAAATGTTCTCCATTTTACAAAGTTTGAAAAGATAATCACAATAAACGAGATCCAAATGTAATGTCAGAAGTGGGATACGAACCCACGCCTCCAGAGGAGACTGCGACCTGAACGCAGCGCCTTAGACCGCTCGGCCATCCTGTCGTTTTTCATCAGACCCTTAGAATCAATCAAAACAAAACGCCATCATGGTTACTGCTCTCGTATGTTCAAATGTCCGTAAAACATGGACCGATAATAAACCCCAGCAACCATGCGCTGTAACCTTACCATAGTTACATGGATTACACTACTTACATAAACTAATGCACCGACACGGACGTGCAAACTCACAGATTGAGACAGAAAGACACCCCTCTCATTTCCCCTTTGTACTACCCCAAAGAAGCCTGCCAGTCACTTTGAGTTTAAACCTCCTTACCTTTTCCAAATGTTCTCCATACTACAAAGTTTGAACAGATAATCACAATCAACGAGAACCCACGCCTCCAGAGGAGACTGCGACCTGAACGCAGCGCCTTAGACCGCTCGGCCATCCAGACGTTTTTCATCAGACCCTTCGAATCAATCAACACAAAACGCCATCATGGTTACTGCTCTCGTATGTTCAAATGTCCGTAAAACATGGACCGATAAAAAAACGCCAGCAACCATGCGCTGTAACCTTACCATAGTTACATGGATTACACTACTTACACAAACTAATGCACAGACACAGACGTGCACACAAAGATTGAGACGGAAAGACACCCCT
Source organism: Gadus chalcogrammus (assembly GCF_026213295.1). NCBI lineage: Eukaryota > Metazoa > Chordata > Actinopteri > Gadiformes > Gadidae > Gadus > Gadus chalcogrammus. The sequence continues at coordinate 17,050,636 of NC_079413.1, read as the reverse complement.
CTCATTACCCATTTCCACTACCCCACCGTAGCCAGCCAGTCACTTTGAGTTTAAATCTCCTTACCTTTTCCAAATTTTCTCCATATTACAAAGTTTGAACAGATAATCACAATCAACAAGATCAAGATGTAGTGTCAGAAGTGGGATACGAACCCACGCCTCCAGAGGAGACTGCGACCTGAACGCAGCGCCTTAGGCCGCTCGGCCATCCTGACGTATTGAATCAGATCCTTCGAATCAATCAACACAAAACGCCATCATGGTTACTGCTCTTGTATGTTCAAATGTCCGTAAAACAAGGACCGATAATAAACCCCAGCTACCATGCGCTGTAACGTTACCATAGTTTAATGGGTTACACTACTTACATAAACTAATGCACCGACACGGACGTGCAAACACACAAATTGAGACAGAAAGACAGCCCTCTCATTTCCCCTTTCTACTACCCCAACGTAGCCAGCCAGTCACTTTGAGTTTAAATATCCTTACCTTTTCCAAATGTTCTCCATATTAAAAAGTTTGAACAGATTATCACAATCAACAAGATCAAAATGTAGTGCACTGTAAAACCTGACAAGTTAGTTCAACTTAAACTATTTGAGGAAACCGATTGCCTTGAACTATTTAAGTTTACTAACTCACATAAAATAATTGCTGGTACTTAATTTATTTAAGTAAAGATAACCCTTATATCTAGAGTTATTGTGACATGTGTATTATGAGTTAGCATTACTAATTCCATTTACTGAAGTGAAATGTAAAGAATTAGCTTTTTACACTTAAATGCAGCAATTCATTCATAGTATATAACATGTGTTCATGTAACTTATTACATTCTAGGACAACATAAACTAATGCACAGACACACAGATTGAGACAGAATGACACCCCTCTCATTACCCATTTCCTCTACCCCACCGTAGCCAGCCAGTCACTTTGAGTTTCAATCTCCTTACCTTTTCCAAATGTTCTCCATTTTACAAAGTTTGAACAGATAATCACAATAAACGAGATCCAAATGTAATGTCAGAAGTGGGATTCGAACCAACGCCTCCAGAGGGAGACTGCGACCTGAACGCAGCGCCTTAGACCGCTCGGCCATCCTGACCATTTTCATCAGACCCTTCGAATCAATAAAAACAAAACGCCATCATGGTTACTGCTCTCGTATGTTCAAATGTCCGTAAAACATGGACCGATAATAAACCCCAGCAACCATGCGCTGTAACCTTACCATAGTTACATGGAGGGGTGTCTTTCCGGCACAATCTTTGTGTGCACGTCCGTGTCTGTGCATTAGTTTATGTTAGTAGTGTAATCCATGTAACTATGGTAAGGTTACAGCGCATGGTTGCTGGGGTTTATTATCGGTCCATGTTTTACGGACATTTGAACATACGAGAGCAGTAACCATGATGGCGTTTTGTGTTGATTGATTCGAAGGGTCTGTTGAAAATGGTCAGGATGGCCGAGCGGTCTAAGGCGCTGCGTTCAGGTCGCAGTCTCCTCTGGAGGCGTGGGTTCGAATCCCACTTCTGACATTACATTTGGATCTCGTTTATTGTGATTATCTGTTCAAACTTTGTAAAATGCAGAACATTTGGAAAAGGTAAGGAGGTTTAAACTCAAAGTGACTGGTAGGCTTCTTTGGGGTAGTACAAAGGGGAAATGAGAGGGTTGTCTTTCTGTCTCAATCTGTGTGTTTGCACGTCCGTGTCGGTGCATTAGTTTATGTAAGTAGTGTAATCCATGTAAGTATGGTAACGTTACAGCGCATGGTAGCTGGGGTTTATTATCGGTCCATGTTGTACGGACATTTGATCATACGAGAGCAGTAACCATGATGGTGTGTTGTGTTTATTGATTAGAAGGGTAATGTTGAATTACGTCTGGATGCCCGAGCGCTCTAAGGCGCTGAGTTCAGGTCGCAGTCTCCTCTGGAGGCGTGGGTTCGAATCCCACTTCTGACATTACATTTGGATCTCTTTGATTGTGATTATCTGTTCAAACTTTGTAATATGGAGAACATTTGGAAAAGGCAAGGAGGTTTAAACTCAAAGTGACTGGCTGGCTACGGTGGGGTAGTGGAAATGGGTAATGAGAGGGGTGTCTTTCCGGCTCAATCTTTGTGTGCGTGTCTGTGCATTAGTTTATGTAAGTAGTGTAATCCATGTAACTATGGTAAGGTTACAGCGCATGGTTGCTGGGGTTTATTATCGTTCCATGTTTTACGGACATTTGAACATACGAGAGCAGTAACCAAGATGGCGTTTTGTTTTCATTGATTCGAAGGGTCAGTTGAAAAATGTCAGGATGGCCGAGCGGTCTAAGGCGCTGAGTTCAGGTCGGAGTCTCCTCTGGAGGCGTGGGTTCGAATCCCACTTCTGACATTACATTTGGATCTCTTTGATTGTGATTATCTGTTCAAACTTTGTAATATGGAGAACATTTGGAAAAGGCAAGGAGGTTTAAACTCAAAGTGACTGGCTGGCTACGTTGGGGTAGTAGAAAGGGGAAATGAGAGGGCTGTCTTTCTGTCTCAATCTGTGTGTTTACACGTCCGTGTCGGTGCATTAGTTTATGTAAGTAGTGTAATCCATGTAACTATGGTAACGTTACAGCGCATGGTAGCTGGGGTTTATTATCGGTCCTTGTTTTACGGACATTTGAACATACAAGAGCAGTAACCATGATGGCGTTTTGTGTTGATTGATTCGAAGGGTCTGATGAAACAGGTCAGGATGGCCGAGCGGTCTAAGGTGCTGCGTTCAGGTCGCAGTCTCCTCTGGAGGCGTGGGTTCGAATCCTACTTCTGAAAATACATTTGGATCTCGTTGATTGTGATTATCTGTTCAAACTTTGTTATATGGAGAACATTTGGAAAAGGCAATGAGGTTTAAACTCAAAGTGACTGGCTGGCTTCTTTGGGGTAGTAGAAAGGGGAAATGAGAGGGCTGTCTTTCTGTCTCAATCTGTGTGTTTGCACGTCCATGTCGGTGCATTAGTTTATGTAAGTAGTGTAATCCATGTAACTATGGTCAGGTTACAGCGCATGGTAGCTGGGGTTTATTATCGGTCCTTGTTTTACGGACATTTGAACATACAAGAGCAGTAACCATGATAGCGTTTTGTGTTGATTGATTCGAAGAGTCTGATACAATACGTCAGGATGGCCGAGCGGTCTAAGGCGCTGCGTTCAGGTCGCAGTCTCCTCTGGAGGCGTGGGTTCGAATCCCACTTCTGACACTACATCTTGATCTTGTTGATTGTGATTATCTGTTCAAACTTTGTAATATGGAGAACATTTGGAAAAGGTAAGGATATTTAAACTTAAAGTGACTGGCTGGCTACGGTGGGGTAGTGGAAATGGGTAATTAGAGGGGTGTCTTTCCGGCACAATCTCTGTGTGCACGTCCGTGTCTGTGCATTAGTTTATGTAAGTAGTGTAATCCATGTAACTATGGTAAGGTTACAGCGCATGGTTGCTGGGGTTTATTATCGGTCCATGTTTTACGGACATTTGAACATACGAGAGCAGTAACCATGATGGCGTTTTGTTTTTATTGATTCAAAGGGTCTGATGAAAATGGTCAGGATGGCCGAGCGGTCTAAGGCGCTGCGTTCAGGTCGCAGTCTCCTCTGGAGGTGTGGGTTCGAATCCCACTTCTGACATTACATTTGGATCTCGTTTATTGTGATTATCTGTTCAAACTTTGTAAAATGGAGAACATTTGGAAAAGGTAAGGAGATTGAAACTCAAAGTGACTGGCTGGCTACGGTGGGGTAGAGGAAATGGGTAATTAGAGGGGTGTCATTCTGTCTCAATCTGTGTGTCTGTGCATTAGTTTATGTTGTCCTAGAATGTAATAAGTTACATGAACACATGTTATATACGATGAATGAATTGCTGCATTTAAGTGTAAAAAGCTAATTCTTTACATTTCACTTCAGTAAATTGAATTAGTAATGCTAACTCATAATACACATGTCACAATAACTCTAGATATAAGAGTTATCTTTACTTAAATAAATTAAGTACCAGCAATTATTTTATGTGAGTTAGTAAACTTAAATAGTTCAAGGCAATCGGTTTCCTCATATAGTTTAAGTTGAACTAACTTGTCAGGTTTTACAGTGGCACTACATTTTGATCTTGTTGATTGTGATAATCTGTTCAAACTTTTTAATATGGAGAACATTTGGAAAAGGTAAGGATATTTAAACTCAAAGTGACTGGCTGGCTACGTTGGGGTAGTAGAAAGGGGAAATTAGAGGGCTGTCTTTCTGTCTCAATTTGTGTGTTTGCACGTCCGTGTCGGTGCATTAGTTTATGTAAGTAGTGTAACCCATGTAACTATGGTAACGTTACAGCGCATGGTAGCTGGGGTTTATTATCGGTCCTTGTTTTACGGACATTTGAACATACAAGAGCAGTAACCATGATGGCGTTTTGTCTTGATTGATTCGAAGGATTTGATGAATTACGTCAGGATGGCCGAGCGGTCTAAGGGGCTGCGTTCAGGTCGCAGTCTCCTCTGGAGGCGTGGGTTCGAATCCCACTTCTGACATTAAATTTTGATCTTGTTGATTGTGATTATCTGTTAGAACTTTGTAATATGGAGAACATTTGGAAAAGGCAAGGAGGTTTAAACTCAAAGTGACTGGCTGGCCACGGTGGGGTAGTGGAAATGGGTAATGAGAGGGGTGTCTTTCCGTCTCAATCTTTGTGTGCACGTCCGTGTCTGTGCATTAGTTTATGTAAGTAGTGTAATCCATGTAACTATGGTAAGGTTACAGCGCATGGTTGCTGGGGTTTATTATCGGCCCATGTTTTACGGACATTTGAACATACGAGAGCTGTAACCATGATGGCGTTTTGTTTTGATTGATTCGAAGGGTCTGATAAAAAACGTCAAGATAGCCGAGCGGTCTAAGGGGCTGCGTTCAGGTCACAGTCTCCTCTGGAGGCGTGGGTTCGAATCCCACTTCTGCCATTACATTTGGATCTCGTTGATTGTGATTATCTGTTCAAACTTTGTTATATGGAGAACATTTGGAAAAGGCAAGGAGGTTTAAACTCAAAGTGACTGGCTAGCTACTTTGGGGTAGTGGAAAGGAGAGGGCTGTCTTTCTGTCTCAATCTGTGTGTTTCCACGTCCGTGTCGGTGCATTAGTTTATGTAAGTAGTGTAATCCATGTAACTATGGTAACGTTACAGCGCATGGTAGCTGGGGTTTATTATCGGTCCTTGTTTTACGGACATTTGAACATACAAGAGCAGTAACCATGATGGCGTTTTTTGTTGATTTATTCGAAGGATCTGATGAAATACGTCAGGATGGCCGAGCGGTCTAAGGCGCTGCGTTCAGGTCGCAGTCTCCTCTGGAGGCATGTGTTCGAATCCCACTTCTGATATTACATTTGGATCTCGTTTATTGTTATTATCTGTTCAAACTTTGTAAAATGGAGAATATTTGGAAAAGGTAAGGAGATTTAAACTCAAAGTGACTGGCTGGCTACGGTGGGGTAGAGGAAATGGGTAATGAGAGGGGTGTCATTCTGTCTCAATCTGTGTGTTTGTGCATTAGTTTATGTATGTAGTGTTATCCATGTAACTATGGTAAGGTTACAGCGCATGGTAGCTGGGGTCTATTATCGGTCCTTGTTTTACGGACATTTGAACATACAAGAGCAGTAACCATGATGGCGTTTTGTGTTGATTGATTCGAAGGATCAGATGAAAAACGTCTGGATGGCCGAGCGGTCTAAGGCGCTGCGTTCAGGTCGCAGTCTCCTCTGGAGGCGTGGGTTCTCGTTGATTGTGATTATCTGTTCAAACTTTGCAATATGGAGAACATTTGGAAAAGGTAAGCAGGTTTAAAATCAAAGTGACTGGCAGGCTTCTTTGGGGTAGTACAAAGGGGAAATGAGAGGGGTGTCTTTCTGTCTCAATCTGTGTGTTTGCACGTCCGTGTCGGTGCATTAGTTTATGTAAGTAGTGTAATCCATGTAACTATGGTAACGTTACAGCGCATGGTAGCTGGGGTTTATTATCGGTCCATGTTGTACGGACATTTGATCATACGAGAGCAGTAACCATGATGGTGTGTTGTGTTTATTGATTCGAAGGGTAATGTTGAATTACGTCAGGATGGCCGAGCGGTCTAAGGCGCTGAGTTCAGGTCGCAGTCTCCTCTGGAGGCGTGGGTTCGAATCCCACTTCTGACATTACATTTGGATCTCGTTTATTGTGATTATCTGTTCAAACTTTGTAAAATGGAGAACATTTGGAAAAGGTAAGGAGATTGAAACTCAAAGTGACTGGCTGGCGACGGTGGGGTAGAGGAAATGGGTAATGAGAGGGGTGTCATTCTGTCTCAATCTGTGTGTCTGTGCATTAGTTTATGTTGTCCTAGAATGTAATAAGTTACATGAACACATGTTATATACGATGAATGAATTGCTGCATTTAAGTGTAAAAAGCTAATTCTTTACATTTCACTTCAGTAAATGGAATTAGTAATGCTAACTCATAATACACATGTCACAATAACTCTAGATATAAGAGTTATCTTTACTTAAATAAATTAAGTACCAGCAATTATTTTATGTGAGTTAGTAAACTTAAATAGTTCAAGGCAATCGGTTTCCACAAATAGTTTAAGTTGAACTAACTTGTCAGGTTTTACAGTGCACTACATTTTGATCTTGTTGATTGTGATGATCTGTTCAAACTTTTTAATATGGAGAACATTTGGAAAAGGTAAGGATATTCAAACTCAAAGTGACTGGCTGGCTACGTTGGGGTAGAGGAAATGGGAAATGAGAGGGCTGTCTTTCTGTCTCAATTTGTGTGTTTGCACGTCCGTGTCGGTGCATTAGTTTATGTAAGTAGTGTAACCCATGTAACTATGGTAACGTTACAGCGCATGGTAGCTGGGGTTTATTATCGGTCCTTGTTTTACGGACATTTGAACATACAAGAGCAGTAACCATGATGGCGTTTTGTGTTGATTGATTCGAAGGATCTGATGAAATACGTCAGGATGGCCGAGCGGTCTAAGGCGCTGCGTTCAGGTCGCAGTCTCCTCTGGAGGCGTGGGTTCTCGTTGATTGTGATTATCTGTTCAAACTTTGTAATATGGAGAACATTTGGAAAAGGCAAGGAGGTTTAAACTCAAAGTGACTGGCTGGCTACTTTGGGGTAGGAGAAAGGGGAAATGAGAGGGCTGTCTTTCTGTCTCAATCTGTGTGTTTGCACGTCCGTGTCGGTGCATTAGTTTATGTAAGTAGTGTAATCCATGTAACTATGGTAACGTTACAGCGCATGGTAGCTGGGGTTTATTATCGGTCCTTGTTTTACGGACATTTGAACATACAAGAGCAGTAACCATGATGGCGTTTTGTGTTGATTGATTCGAAGGGTCTGATGAAAATGGTCAGGATGGCCGAGCGGTCTAAGGCGCTGCGTTCAGGTTGCAGTCTCCTCTGGAGGAGTGGGTTCGAATCTCACTTCTGACATTACATTTGGATCTCGTTGATTGTGATTATCTGTTCAAACTTTGTAAAATGGAGAACATTTGGAAAAGGTAAGGAGATTGAAACTCAAAGTGACTGGCTGGCTACGGTGGGGTAGAGGAAATGGGTAATGAGAGGGGTGTCATTCTGTCTCAATCTGTGTGTCTGTGCATTAGTTTATGTTGTCCTAGAATGTAATAATTTACATGAACACATGTTATATACGATGAATGAATTGCTGCATTTAAGTGTAAAAAGCTAATTCTTTACATTTCACTTCAGTAAATGGAATTAGTAATGCTAACTCATAATACACATGTCACAATAACTCTAGATATAAGAGTTATCTTTACTTAAATAAATTAAGTACCAGCAATTATTTTATGTGAGTTAGTAAACTTAAATAGTTCAAGGCAATCGGTTTCCTCAAATAGTTTAAGTTGAACTAACTTGTCAGGTTTTACAGTGCACTACATTTTGATCTTGTTGATTGTGATTATCTGTTCAAACTTTTTAATATGGAGAACATTTGGAAAAGGTAAGGATATTTAAACTCAAAGTGACTGGCTGGCTACGGTGGGGTAGTAGAAAGGGGAAATGAGAGGGCTGTCTTTCTGTCTCAATTTGTGTGTTTGCACGTCCGTGTCGGTGCATTAGTTTATGTAAGTAGTGTAACCCATGTAACTATGGTAACGTTACAGCGCATGGTAGCTGGGGTTTATTATCGGTCCTTGTTTTACGGACATTTGAACATACAAGAGCAGTAACCATGATGGCGTTTTGTGTTGATTGATTCGAAGGATCTGATGAAATACGTCAGGATGGCCGAGCGGTCTAAGGCGCTGCGTTCAGGTCGCAGTCTCCTCTGGAGGCGTGGGTTCTCGTTGATTGTGATTATCTGTTCAAACTTTGTAATATGGAGAACATTTGGAAAAGGTAAGGATATTTAAACTTAAAGTGACTGGCTGGCTACGGTGGGGTAGTGGAAATGGGTAATGAGAGGGGTGTCTTTCCGGCACAATCTTTGTGTGCACGTCCGTGTCTGTGCATTAGTTTATGTTAGTAGTGTAATCCATGTAACTATGGTAAGGTTACAGCGCATGGTTGCTGGGGTTTATTATCGGTCCTTGTTTTACGGACATTTGAACATACGAGAGCAGTAACCATGATTGCGTTTTGTTTTTATTGATTCGAAGGGTCTGATAAAAATGGTCAGGATGGCCGAGCGGTCTAAGGCGCTGCGTTCAGGTCGCAGTCTCCTCTGGAGGCGTGGGTTCGAATCCCATTTCTGACATTACATTTGGATCTCGTTTATTGTGATTATCTGTTCAAACTTTGTAAAATGGAGAACATTTGGAAAAGTTAAGGAGATTGAAACTCAAAGTGACTGGCTGGCTACGGTGGGGTAGAGGAAATGGGTAATGAGAGGGGTGTCATTCTGTCTCAATCTGTGTGTCTGTGCATTAGTTTATGTTGTCCTAGAATGTAATAAGTTACATGAACACATGTTATATACGATGAATGAATTGCGGCATTTAAGTGTAAAAAGCTAATTCTTTCCATTTCACTTCAGTAAATTGAATTAGTAATGCTTACTCATAATACACATGTCACAATAACTCTAGATATAAGAGTTATCTTTACTTAAATAAATTAAGTACCAGCAATTATTTTATGTGAGTTAGTAAACTTAAATAGTTCAAGGCAATCGGTTTCCACAAATAGTTTAAGTTGAACTAACTTGTCAGGTTTTACAGTGCACTACATTTTGATCTTGTTGATTGTGATGATCTGTTCAAACTTTTTAATATGGAGAACATTTGGAAAAGGTAAGGATATTTAAACTCAAAGTGACTGGCTGGCTACGTTGGGGTAGAGGAAATGGGAAATGAGAGGGCTGTCTTTCTGTCTCAATTTGTGTGTTTGCACATCCGTGTCGGTGCATTAGTTTATGTAAGTAGTGTAACCCATGTAACTATGGTAACGTTACAGCGCATGGTAGCTGGGGTTTATTATCGGTCCTTGTTTTACGGACATTTGAACATACAAGAGCAGTAACCATGATGGCGTTTTGTGTTGATTGATTCGAAGGATCTGATGAAATACGTCAGGATAGCCGAGCGGTCTAAGGCGCTGCGTTCAGGTCGCAGTCTCCTCTGGAGGCTGGGTTCTCGTTGATTGTGGTTATCTGTTCAAACTTTGTAATATGGAGAACATTTGGAAAAGGTAAGGATATTTAAACTTAAAGTGACTGGCTGGCTACGGTGGGGTAGTGGAAATGGGTAATGAGAGGGGCGTCATTCTGTCTCAATCTGTGTGTCTGTGCATTAGTTTATGTTGTCCTAGAATGTAATAAGTTACATGAACACATGTTATATACGATGAATGAATTGCTGCATTTAAGTGTAAAAAGCTAATTCTTTACATTTCACTTCAGTAAATGGAATTAGTAATGCCAACTCATAATACACATGTCACAATAACTCTAGATATAAGAGTTATCTTTACTTAAATAAATTAAGTACCAGCAATTATTTTATGTGAGTTAGTAAACTTAAATAGTTCAAGGCAATCGGTTTCCACAAATAGTTTAAGTTGAACTAACTTGTCAGGTTTTACAGTGCACTACATTTTGATCTTGTTGATTGTGATTATCTGTTCAAACTTTTTAATATGGAGAACATTTGGAAAAGGTAAGGACATTTAAACTCAAAGTGACTGGCTGGCTACGTTGGGGTAGTAGAAAGGGGAAATGAGAGGGCTGTCTTTCTGTCTCAATTTGTGTGTTTGCACGTCCGTGTCGGTGCATTAGTTTATGTAAGTAGTGTAACCCATGTAACTATAGTAACGTTACAGCGCATGGTAGCTGGGGTTTATTATCGGTCCTTGTTTTACGGACATTTGAACATACAAGAGCAGTAACCATGATGGCGTTTTGTGTTGATTGATTCGAAGGATCTGATGAAATACGTCAGGATGGCCGAGCGGTCTAAGGCGCTGCGTTCAGGTCGCAGTCTCCTCTGGAGGCGTGGGTTCTCGTTGATTGTGATTATCTGTTCAAACTTTGTAATATGGAGAACATTTGGAAAAGGTAAGGATATTTAAACTTAAAGTGACTGGCTGGCTACGGTGGGGTAGTGGAAATGGGTAATGAGAGGGGTGTCTTTCCGGCACAATCTTTGTGTGCACGTCCGTGTCTGTGCATTAGTTTATGTAAGTAGTGTAATCCATGTAACTATGGTAAGGTTACAGCGCATGGTTGCTGGGGTTTATTATCGGTCCATGTTTTACGGACATTTGAACATACAAGAGCAGTAACCATGATGGCGTTTTGTGTTGATTGATTCGAAGGATCTGATGAAATACGTCAGGATGGCCGAGCGGTCTAAGGCGCTGCGTTCAGGTCGCAGTCTCCTCTGGAGGCGTGGGTTCGAATCCCACTTCTGACATTACATTTGGATCTCGTTTATTGTGATTATCTGTTCAAACTTTGTAAAATGGAGAACATTTGGAAAAGGTAAGGAGATTGAAACTCAAAGTGACTGGCTGGCGACGGTGGGGTAGAGGAAATGGGTAATGAGAGGGGTGTCATTCTGTCTCAATCTGTGTGTCTGTGCATTAGTTTATGTTGTCCTAGAATGTAATAAGTTACATGAACACATGTTATATACGATGAATGAATTGCTGCATTTAAGTGTAAAAAGCTAATTCTTTACATTTCACTTCAGTAAATTGAATTAGTAATGCTTACTCATAATACACATGTCACAATAACTCTAGATATAAGAGTTATCTTTACTTAAATAAATTAAGTACCAGCAATTATTTTATGTGAGTTAGTAAACTTAAATAGTTCAAGGCAATCGGTTTCCACAAATAGTTTAAGTTGAACTAACTTGTCAGGTTTTACAGTGCACTACATTTTGATCTTGTTGATTGTGATGATCTGTTCAAACTTTTTAATATGGAGAACATTTGGAAAAGGTAAGGATATTTAAACTCAAAGTGACTGGCTGGCTACGTTGGGGTAGAGGAAATGGGAAATGAGAGGGCTGTCTTTCTGTCTCAATTTGTGTGTTTGCACGTCCGTGTCGGTGCATTAGTTTATGTAAGTAGTGTAACCCATGTAACTATGGTAACGTTACAGCGCATGGTAGCTGGGGTTTATTATCGGTCCTTGTTTTACAGGACATTTGAACATACAAGAGCAGTAACCATGATGGCGTTTTGTGTTGATTGATTCGAAGGATCTGATGAAATACGTCAGGATAGCCGAGCGGTCTAAGGCGCTGCGTTCAGGTCGCAGTCTCCTCTGGAGGCTGGGTTCTCGTTGATTGTGGTTATCTGTTCAAACTTTGTAATATGGAGAACATTTGGAAAAGGTAAGGATATTTAAACTTAAAGTGACTGGCTGGCTACGGTGGGGTAGTGGAAATGGGTAATGAGAGGGGTGTCATTCTGTCTCAATCTGTGTGTCTGTGCATTAGTTTATGTTGTCCTAGAATGTAATAAGTTACATGAACACATGTTATATACGATGAATGAATTGCTGCATTTAAGTGTAAAAAGCTAATTCTTTACATTTCACTTCAGTAAATGGAATTAGTAATGCCAACTCATAATACACATGTCACAATAACTCTAGATATAAGAGTTATCTTTACTTAAATAAATTAAGTACCAGCAATTATTTTATGTGAGTTAGTAAACTTAAATAGTTCAAGGCAATCGGTTTCCACAAATAGTTTAAGTTGAACTAACTTGTCAGGTTTTACAGTGCACTACATTTTGATCTTGTTGATTGTGATTATCTGTTCAAACTTTTTAATATGGAGAACATTTGGAAAAGGTAAGGATATTTAAACTCAAAGTGACTGGCTGGCTACGTTGGGGTAGTAGAAAGGGGAAATGAGAGGGCTGTCTTTCTGTCTCAATTTGTGTGTTTGCACGTCCGTGTCGGTGCATTAGTTTATGTAAGTAGTGTAACCCATGTAACTATGGTAACGTTACAGCGCATGGTAGCTGGGGTTTATTATCGGTCCTTGTTTTACGGACATTTGAACATACGAGAGCAGTAACCATGATGGCGTTTTGTTTTTATTGATTCGAAGGGTCTGATGAAAATGGTCAGGATGGCCGAGCGGTCTAAGGCGCTGCGTTCAGGTCGCAGTCTCCTCTGGAGGCGTGGGTTCGAATCCCACTTCTGACATTACATTTGGATCTCGTTTATTGTGATTATCTGTTCAAACTTTGTAAAATGGAGAACATTTGGAAAAGGTAAGGAGATTGAAACTCAAAGTGACTGGCTGGCTACGGTGGGGTAGAGGAAATGGGTAATGAGAGGGGTGTCATTCTGTCTCAATCTGTGTGTCTGTGCATTAGTTTATGTTGTCCTAGAATGTAATAAGTTACATGAACACATGTTATATACGATGAATGAATTGCTGCATTTAAGTGTAAAAAGCTAATTCTTTACATTTCACTTCAGTAAATGGAATTAGTAATGCTAACTCATAATACACATGTCACAATAACTCTAGATATAAGAGTTATCTTTACTTAAATAAATTAAGTACCAGCAATTATTTTATGTGAGTTAGTAAACTTAAATAGTTCAAGGCAATCGGTTTCCAAAAATAGTTTAAGTTGAACTAACTTGTCAGGTTTTACAGTGCACTACATTTTGATCTTGTTGATTGTGATTATCTGTTCAAACTTTTTAATATGGAGAACATTTGGAAAAGGTAAGGATATTTAAACTCAAAGTGACTGGCTGGCTACGTTGGGGTAGTAGAAAGGGGAAATGAGAGGGCTGTCTTTCTGTCTCAATTTGTGTGTTTGCACGTCCGTGTCGGTGCATTAGTTTATGTAAGTAGTGTAACCCATGTAACTATGGTAACGTTACAGCGCATGGTAGCTGGGGTTTATTATCGGTCCTTGTTTTACGGACATTTGAACATACAAGAGCAGTAACCATGATGGCGTTTTGTGTTGATTGATTCGAAGGATCTGATGAAATACGTCAGGATGGCCGAGCGGTCTAAGGCGCTGCGTTCAGGTCGCAGTCTCCTCTGGAGGCGTGGGTTCTCGTTGATTGTGATTATCTGTTCAAACTTTGTAATATGGAGAACATTTGGAAAAGGTAAGGATATTTAAACTTAAAGTGACTGGCTGGCTACGGTGGGGTAGTGGAAATGGGTAATGAGAGGGGTGTCTTTCCGGCACAATCTTTGTGTGCACGTCCGTGTCTGTGCATTAGTTTATGTAAGTAGTGTAATCCATGTAACTATGGTAAGGTTACAGCGCATGGTTGCTGGGGTTTATTATCGGTCCATGTTTTACGGACATTTGAACATACGAGAGCAGTAACCATGATGGCGTTTTGTTTTTATTGATTCGAAGGGTCTGTTGAAAATGGTCAGGATGGCCGAGCGGTCTAAGGCGCTGCGTTCAGGTCGCAGTCTCCTCTGGAGGCGTGGGTTCGAATCCCACTTCTGACATTACATTTGGATCTCGTTTATTGTGATTATCTGTTCAAACTTTGTAAAATGGAGAACATTTGGAAAAGGTAAGGAGATTGAAACTCAAAGTGACTGGCTGGCTACGGTGGGGTAGAGGAAATGGGTAATGAGAGGGGTGTCATTCTGTCTCAATCTGTGTGTCTGTGCATTAGTTTATGTTGTCCTAGAATGTAATAAGTTACATGAACACATGTTATATACGATGAATGAATTGCTGCATTTAAGTGTAAAAAGCTAATTCTTTACATTTCACTTCAGTAAATGGAATTAGTAATGCTAACTCATAATACACATGTCACAATAACTCTAGATATAAGAGTTATCTTTACTTAAATAAATTAAGTACCAGCAATTATTTTATGTGAGTTAGTAAACTTAAATAGTTCAAGGCAATCGGTTTCCACAAATAGTTTAAGTTGAACTAACTTGTCAGGTTTTACAGTGCACTACATTTTGATCTTGTTGATTGTGATGATCTGTTCAAACTTTTTAATATGGAGAACATTTGGAAAAGGTAAGGATATTTAAACTCAAAGTGACTGGCTGGCTACGTTGGGGTAGTAGAAAGGGGAAATGAGAGGGCTGTCTTTCTGTCTCAATTTGTGTGTTTGCACGTCCGTGTCGGTGCATTAGTTTATGTAAGTAGTGTAACCCATGTAACTATGGTAACGTTACAGCGCATGGTAGCTGGGGTTTATTATCGGTCCTTGTTTTACGGACATTTGAACATACAAGAGCAGTAACCATGATGGCGTTTTGTGTTGATTGATTCGAAGGATCTGATGAAATACGTCAGGATGGCCGAGCGGTCTAAGGCGCTGCGTTCAGGTCGCAGTCTCCTCTGGAGGCGTGGGTTCTCGTTGATTGTGATTATCTGTTCAAACTTTGTAATATGGAGAACATTTGGAAAAGGTAAGGATATTTAAACTTAAAGTGACTGGCTGGCTACGGTGGGGTAGTGGAAATGGGTAATGAGAGGGGTGTCTTTCCGGCACAATCTTTGTGTGCACGTCCGTGTCTGTGCATTAGTTTATGTAAGTAGTGTAATCCATGTAACTATGGTAAGGTTACAGCGCATGGTTGCTGGGGTTTATTATCGGTCCATGTTTTACGGACATTTGAACATACGAGAGCAGTAACCATGATGGCGTTTTGTTTTTATTGATTCGAAGGGTCTGATGAAAATGGTCAGGATGGCCGAGCGGTCTAAGGCGCTGCGTTCAGGTCGCAGTCTCCTCTGGAGGCGTGGGTTCGAATCCCACTTCTGACATTACATTTGGATCTCGTTTATTGTGATTATCTGTTCAAACTTTGTAAAATGGAGAACATTTGGAAAAGGTAAGGAGATTGAAACTCAAAGTGACTGGCTGGCTACGGTGGGGTAGAGGAAATGGGTAATGAGAGGGGTGTCATTCTGTCTCAATCTGTGTGTCTGTGCATTAGTTTATGTTGTCCTAGAATGTAATAAGTTACATGAACACATGTTATATACGATGAATGAATTGCTGCATTTAAGTGTAAAAAGCTAATTCTTTACATTTCACTTCAGTAAATTGAATTAGTAATGCTTACTCATAATACACATGTCACAATAACTCTAGATATAAGAGTTATCTTTACTTAAATAAATTAAGTACCAGCAATTATTTTATGTGAGTTAGTAAACTTAAATAGTTCAAGGCAATCGGTTTCCACAAATAGTTTAAGTTGAACTAACTTGTCAGGTTTTACAGTGCACTACATTTTGATCTTGTTGATTGTGATGATCTGTTCAAACTTTTTAATATGGAGAACATTTGGAAAAGGTAAGGATATTTAAACTCAAAGTGACTGGCTGGCTACGTTGGGGTAGAGGAAATGGGAAATGAGAGGGCTGTCTTTCTGTCTCAATTTGTGTGTTTGCACGTCCGTGTCGGTGCATTAGTTTATGTAAGTAGTGTAACCCATGTAACTATGGTAACGTTACAGCGCATGGTAGCTGGGGTTTATTATCGGTCCTTGTTTTACGGACATTTGAACATACAAGAGCAGTAACCATGATGGCGTTTTGTGTTGATTGATTCGAAGGATCTGATGAAATACGTCAGGATAGCCGAGCGGTCTAAGGCGCTGCGTTCAGGTCGCAGTCTCCTCTGGAGGCTGGGTTCTCGTTGATTGTGGTTATCTGTTCAAACTTTGTAATATGGAGAACATTTGGAAAAGGTAAGGATATTTAAACTTAAAGTGACTGGCTGGCTACGGTGGGGTAGTGGAAATGGGTAATGAGAGGGGTGTCATTCTGTCTCAATCTGTGTGTCTGTGCATTAGTTTATGTTGTCCTAGAATGTAATAAGTTACATGAACACATGTTATATACGATGAATGAATTGCTGCATTTAAGTGTAAAAAGCTAATTCTTTACATTTCACTTCAGTAAATGGAATTAGTAATGCCAACTCATAATACACATGTCACAATAACTCTAGATATAAGAGTTATCTTTACTTAAATAAATTAAGTACCAGCAATTATTTTATGTGAGTTAGTAAACTTAAATAGTTCAAGGCAATCGGTTTCCACAAATAGTTTAAGTTGAACTAACTTGTCAGGTTTTACAGTGCACTACATTTTGATCTTGTTGATTGTGATTATCTGTTCAAACTTTTTAATATGGAGAACATTTGGAAAAGGTAAGGATATTTAAACTCAAAGTGACTGGCTGGCTACGTTGGGGTAGTAGAAAGGGGAAATGAGAGGGCTGTCTTTCTGTCTCAATTTGTGTGTTTGCACGTCCGTGTCGGTGCATTAGTTTATGTAAGTAGTGTAACCCATGTAACTATAGGTAACGTTACAGCGCATGGTAGCTGGGGTTTATTATCGGTCCTTGTTTTACGGACATTTGAACATACAAGAGCAGTAACCATGATGGCGTTTTGTGTTGATTGATTCGAAGGATCTGATGAAATACGTCAGGATGGCCGAGCGGTCTAAGGCGCTGCGTTCAGGTCGCAGTCTCCTCTGGAGGCGTGGGTTCTCGTTGATTGTGATTATCTGTTCAAACTTTGTAATATGGAGAACATTTGGAAAAGGTAAGGATATTTAAACTTAAAGTGACTGGCTGGCTACGGTGGGGTAGTGGAAATGGGTAATGAGAGGGGTGTCTTTCCGGCACAATCTTTGTGTGCACGTCCGTGTCTGTGCATTAGTTTATGTAAGTAGTGTAATCCATGTAACTATGGTAAGGTTACAGCGCATGGTTGCTGGGGTTTATTATCGGTCCATGTTTTACGGACATTTGAACATACGAGAGCAGTAACCATGATGGCGTTTTGTTTTTATTGATTCGAAGGGTCTGATGAAAATGGTCAGGATGGCCGAGCGGTCTAAGGCGCTGCGTTCAGGTCGCAGTCTCCTCTGGAGGCGTGGGTTCGAATCCCACTTCTGACATTACATTTGGATCTCGTTTATTGTGATTATCTGTTCAAACTTTGTAAAATGGAGAACATTTGGAAAAGGTAAGGAGATTGAAACTCAAAGTGACTGGCTGGCTACGGTGGGGTAGAGGAAATGGGTAATGAGAGGGGTGTCATTCTGTCTCAATCTGTGTGTCTGTGCATTAGTTTATGTTGTCCTAGAATGTAATAAGTTACATGAACACATGTTATATACGATGAATGAATTGCTGCATTTAAGTGTAAAAAGCTAATTCTTTACATTTCACTTCAGTAAATTGAATTAGTAATGCTTACTCATAATACACATGTCACAATAACTCTAGATATAAGAGTTATCTTTACTTAAATAAATTAAGTACCAGCAATTATTTTATGTGAGTTAGTAAACTTAAATAGTTCAAGGCAATCGGTTTCCACAAATAGTTTAAGTTGAACTAACTTGTCAGGTTTTACAGTGCACTACATTTTGATCTTGTTGATTGTGATGATCTGTTCAAACTTTTTAATATGGAGAACATTTGGAAAAGGTAAGGATATTTAAACTCAAAGTGACTGGCTGGCTACGTTGGGGTAGAGGAAATGGGAAATGAGAGGGCTGTCTTTCTGTCTCAATTTGTGTGTTTGCACGTCCGTGTCGGTGCATTAGTTTATGTAAGTAGTGTAACCCATGTAACTATGGTAACGTTACAGCGCATGGTAGCTGGGGTTTATTATCGGTCCTTGTTTTACGGACATTTGAACATACAAGAGCAGTAACCATGATGGCGTTTTGTGTTGATTGATTCGAAGGATCTGATGAAATACGTCAGGATAGCCGAGCGGTCTAAGGCGCTGCGTTCAGGTCGCAGTCTCCTCTGGAGGCTGGGTTCTCGTTGATTGTGGTTATCTGTTCAAACTTTGTAATATGGAGAACATTTGGAAAAGGTAAGGATATTTAAACTTAAAGTGACTGGCTGGCTACGGTGGGGTAGTGGAAATGGGTAATGAGAGGGGTGTCATTCTGTCTCAATCTGTGTGTCTGTGCATTAGTTTATGTTGTCCTAGAATGTAATAAGTTACATGAACACATGTTATATACGATGAATGAATTGCTGCATTTAAGTGTAAAAAGCTAATTCTTTACATTTCACTTCAGTAAATGGAATTAGTAATGCCAACTCATAATACACATGTCACAATAACTCTAGATATAAGAGTTATCTTTACTTAAATAAATTAAGTACCAGCAATTATTTTATGTGAGTTAGTAAACTTAAATAGTTCAAGGCAATCGGTTTCCACAAATAGTTTAAGTTGAACTAACTTGTCAGGTTTTACAGTGCACTACATTTTGATCTTGTTGATTGTGATTATCTGTTCAAACTTTTTAATATGGAGAACATTTGGAAAAGGTAAGGATATTTAAACTCAAAGTGACTGGCTGGCTACGTTGGGGTAGTAGAAAGGGGAAATGAGAGGGCTGTCTTTCTGTCTCAATTTGTGTGTTTGCACGTCCGTGTCGGTGCATTAGTTTATGTAAGTAGTGTAACCCATGTAACTATAGTAACGTTACAGCGCATGGTAGCTGGGGTTTATTATCGGTCCTTGTTTTACGGACATTTGAACATACAAGAGCAGTAACCATGATGGCGTTTTGTGTTGATTGATTCGAAGGATCTGATGAAATACGTCAGGATGGCCGAGCGGTCTAAGGCGCTGCGTTCAGGTCGCAGTCTCCTCTGGAGGCGTGGGTTCTCGTTGATTGTGATTATCTGTTCAAACTTTGTAATATGGAGAACATTTGGAAAAGGTAAGGATATTTAAACTTAAAGTGACTGGCTGGCTACGGTGGGGTAGTGGAAATGGGTAATGAGAGGGGTGTCTTTCCGGCACAATCTTTGTGTGCACGTCCGTGTCTGTGCATTAGTTTATGTAAGTAGTGTAATCCATGTAACTATGGTAAGGTTACAGCGCATGGTTGCTGGGGTTTATTATCGGTCCATGTCTTACGGACATTTGAACATACGAGAGCAGTAACCATGATGGCGTTTTGTTTTTATTGATTCGAAGGGTCCGATGAAAATGGTCAGGATGGCAGAGCGGTCTAAGGCGCTGCGTTCAGGTCGCAGTCTCCTCTGGAGGCGTGGGTTCGAATCCCACTTCTGACATTACATTTGGATCTCGTTTATTGTGATTATCTGTTCAAACTTTGTAAAATGGAGAACATTTGGAAAAGGTAAGGAGATTGAAACTCAAAGTGACTGGCTGGCTACGGTGGGGTAGAGGAAATGGGTAATGAGAGGGGTGTCATTCTGTCTCAATCTGTGTGTCTGTGCATTAGTTTATGTTGTCCTAGAATGTAATAAGTTACATGAACACATGTTATATACGATGAATGAATTGCTGCATTTAAGTGTAAAAAGCTAATTCTTTCCATTTCACTTCAGTAAATTGAATTAGTAATGCTTACTCATAATACACATGTCACAATAACTCTAGATATAAGAGTTATCTTTACTTAAATAAATTAAGTACCAGCAATTATTTTATGTGAGTTAGTAAACTTAAATAGTTCAAGGCAATCGGTTTCCACAAATAGTTTAAGTTGAACTAACTTGTCAGGTTTTACAGTGCACTACATTTTGATCTTGTTGATTGTGATGATCTGTTCAAACTTTTTAATATGGAGAACATTTGGAAAAGGTAAGGATATTTAAACTCAAAGTGACTGGCTGGCTACGTTGGGGTAGAGGAAATGGGAAATGAGAGGGCTGTCTTTCTGTCTCAATTTGTGTGTTTGCACATCCGTGTCGGTGCATTAGTTTATGTAAGTAGTGTAACCCATGTAACTATGGTAACGTTACAGCGCATGGTAGCTGGGGTTTATTATCGGTCCTTGTTTTACGGACATTTGAACATACAAGAGCAGTAACCATGATGGCGTTTTGTGTTGATTGATTCGAAGGATCTGATGAAATACGTCAGGATAGCCGAGCGGTCTAAGGCGCTGCGTTCAGGTCGCAGTCTCCTCTGGAGGCTGGGTTCTCGTTGATTGTGGTTATCTGTTCAAACTTTGTAATATGGAGAACATTTGGAAAAGGTAAGGATATTTAAACTTAAAGTGACTGGCTGGCTACGGTGGGGTAGTGGAAATGGGTAATGAGAGGGGTGTCATTCTGTCTCAATCTGTGTGTCTGTGCATTAGTTTATGTTGTCCTAGAATGTAATAAGTTACATGAACACATGTTATATACGATGAATGAATTGCTGCATTTAAGTGTAAAAAGCTAATTCTTTACATTTCACTTCAGTAAATGGAATTAGTAATGCCAACTCATAATACACATGTCACAATAACTCTAGATATAAGAGTTATCTTTACTTAAATAAATTAAGTACCAGCAATTATTTTATGTGAGTTAGTAAACTTAAATAGTTCAAGGCAATCGGTTTCCACAAATAGTTTAAGTTGAACTAACTTGTCAGGTTTTACAGTGCACTACATTTTGATCTTGTTGATTGTGATTATCTGTTCAAACTTTTTAATATGGAGAACATTTGGAAAAGGTAAGGATATTTAAACTCAAAGTGACTGGCTGGCTACGTTGGGGTAGTAGAAAGGGGAAATGAGAGGGCTGTCTTTCTGTCTCAATTTGTGTGTTTGCACGTCCGTGTCGGTGCATTAGTTTATGTAAGTAGTGTAACCCATGTAACTATGGTAACGTTACAGCGCATGGTAGCTGGGGTTTATTATCGGTCCTTGTTTTACGGACATTTGAACATACAAGAGCAGTAACCATGATGGCGTTTTGTGTTGATTGATTCGAAGGATCTGATGAAATACGTCAGGATGGCCGAGCGGTCTAAGGCGCTGCGTTCAGGTCGCAGTCTCCTCTGGAGGCGTGGGTTCTCGTTGATTGTGATTATCTGTTCAAACTTTGTAATATGGAGAACATTTGGAAAAGGTAAGGATATTTAAACTTAAAGTGACTGGCTGGCTACGGTGGGGTAGTGGAAATGGGTAATGAGAGGGGTGTCTTTCCGGCACAATCTTTGTGTGCACGTCCGTGTCTGTGCATTAGTTTATGTAAGTAGTGTAATCCATGTAACTATGGTAAGGTTACAGCGCATGGTTGCTGGGGTTTATTATCGGTCCATGTTTTACGGACATTTGAACATACGAGAGCAGTAACCATGATGGCGTTTTGTTTTTATTGATTCGAAGGGTCTGATGAAAATGGTCAGGATGGCCGAGCGGTCTAAGGCGCTGCGTTCAGGTCGCAGTCTCCTCTGGAGGCGTGGGTTCGAATCCCACTTCTGACATTACATTTGGATCTCGTTTATTGTGATTATCTGTTCAAACTTTGTAAAATGGAGAACATTTGGAAAAGGTAAGGAGATTGAAACTCAAAGTGACTGGCTGGCTACGGTGGGGTAGAGGAAATGGGTAATGAGAGGGGTGTCATTCTGTCTCAATCTGTGTGTCTGTGCATTAGTTTATGTTGTCCTAGAATGTAATAAGTTACATGAACACATGTTATATACGATGAATGAATTGCTGCATTTAAGTGTAAAAAGCTAATTCTTTACATTTCACTTCAGTAAATGGAATTAGTAATGCTAACTCATAATACACATGTCACAATAACTCTAGATATAAGAGTTATCTTTACTTAAATAAATTAAGTACCAGCAATTATTTTATGTGAGTTAGTAAACTTAAATAGTTCAAGGCAATCGGTTTCCACAAATAGTTTAAGTTGAACTAACTTGTCAGGTTTTACAGTGCACTACATTTTGATCTTGTTGATTGTGATGATCTGTTCAAACTTTTTAATATGGAGAACATTTGGAAAAGGTAAGGATATTTAAACTCAAAGTGACTGGCTGGCTACGTTGGGGTAGAGGAAATGGGAAATGAGAGGGCTGTCTTTCTGTCTCAATTTGTGTGTTTGCACGTCCGTGTCGGTGCATTAGTTTATGTAAGTAGTGTAACCCATGTAACTATGGTAACGTTACAGCGCATGGTAGCTGGGGTTTATTATCGGTCCTTGTTTTACGGACATTTGAACATACAAGAGCAGTAACCATGATGGCGTTTTGTGTTGATTGATTCGAAGGATCTGATGAAATACGTCAGGATAGCCGAGCGGTCTAAGGCGCTGCGTTCAGGTCGCAGTCTCCTCTGGAGGCGTGGGTTCTCGTTGATTGTGATTATCTGTTCAAACTTTGTAATATGGAGAACATTTGGAAAAGGTAAGGATATTTAAACTTAAAGTGACTGGCTGGCTACGGTGGGGTAGTGGAAATGGGTAATGAGAGGGGTGTCTTTCCGGCACAATCTTTGTGTGCACGTCCGTGTCTGTGCATTAGTTTATGTAAGTAGTGTAATCCATGTAACTATGGTAAGGTTACAGCGCATGGTTGCTGGGGTTTATTATCGGTCCATGTTTTACGGACATTTGAACATACGAGAGCAGTAACCATGATGGCGTTTTGTTTTTATTGATTCGAAGGGTCTGATGAAAATGGTCAGGATGGCCGAGCGGTCTAAGGCGCTGCGTTCAGGTCGCAGTCTCCTCTGGAGGCGTGGGTTCGAATCCCACTTCTGACATTACATTTGGATCTCGTTTATTGTGATTATCTGTTCAAACTTTGTAAAATGGAGAACATTTGGAAAAGGTAAGGAGATTGAAACTCAAAGTGACTGGCTGGCTACGGTGGGGTAGAGGAAATGGGTAATGAGAGGGGTGTCATTCTGTCTCAATCTGTGTGTCTGTGCATTAGTTTATGTTGTCCTAGAATGTAATAAGTTACATGAACACATGTTATATACGATGAATGAATTGCTGCATTTAAGTGTAAAAAGCTAATTCTTTACATTTCACTTCAGTAAATGGAATTAGTAATGCTAACTCATAATACACATGTCACAATAACTCTAGATATAAGAGTTATCTTTACTTAAATAAATTAAGTACCAGCAATTATTTTATGTGAGTTAGTAAACTTAAATAGTTCAAGGCAATCGGTTTCCAAAAATAGTTTAAGTTGAACTAACTTGTCAGGTTTTACAGTGCACTACATTTTGATCTTGTTGATTGTGATTATCTGTTCAAACTTTTTAATATGGAGAACATTTGGAAAAGGTAAGGATATTCAAACTCAAAGTGACTGGCTGGCTACGTTGGGGTAGTAGAAATGGGAAATGAGAGGGCTGTCTTTCTGTCTCAATTTGTGTGTTTGCACGTCCGTGTCGGTGCATTAGTTTATGTAAGTAGTGTAACCCATGTAACTATGGTAACGTTACAGCGCATGGTAGCTGGGGTTTATTATCGGTCCTTGTTTTACGGACATTTGAACATACAAGAGCAGTAACCATGATGGCGTTTTGTGTTGATTGATTCGAAGGATCTGATGAAATACGTCAGGATAGCCGAGCGGTCTAAGGCGCTGCGTTCAGGTCGCAGTCTCCTCTGGAGGCGTGGGTTCTCGTTGATTGTGATTATCTGTTCAAACTTTGTAATATGGAGAACATTTGGAAAAGGTAAGGATATTTAAACTTAAAGTGACTGGCTGGCTACGGTGGGGTAGTGGAAATGGGTAATGAGAGGGGTGTCTTTCCGGCACAATCTTTGTGTGCACGTCCGTGTCTGTGCATTAGTTTATGTAAGTAGTGTAATCCATGTAACTATGGTAAGGTTACAGCGCATGGTTGCTGGGGTTTATTATCGGTCCATGTTTTACGGACATTTGAACATACGAGAGCAGTAACCATGATGGCGTTTTGTTTTTATTGATTCGAAGGGTCTGATGAAAATGGTCAGGATGGCCGAGCGGTCTAAGGCGCTGCGTTCAGGTCGCAGTCTCCTCTGGAGGCGTGGGTTCGAATCCCACTTCTGACATTACATTTGGATCTCGTTTATTGTGATTATCTGTTCAAACTTTGTAAAATGGAGAACATTTGGAAAAGGTAAGGAGATTGAAACTCAAAGTGACTGGCTGGCTACGGTGGGGTAGAGGAAATGGGTAATGAGAGGGGTGTCATTCTGTCTCAATCTGTGTGTCTGTGCATTAGTTTATGTTGTCCTAGAATGTAATAAGTTACATGAACACATGTTATATACGATGAATGAATTGCTGCATTTAAGTGTAAAAAGCTAATTCTTTACATTTCACTTCAGTAAATGGAATTAGTAATGCTAACTCATAATACACATGTCACAATAACTCTAGATATAAGAGTTATCTTTACTTAAATAAA
Source organism: Gadus chalcogrammus (assembly GCF_026213295.1). NCBI lineage: Eukaryota > Metazoa > Chordata > Actinopteri > Gadiformes > Gadidae > Gadus > Gadus chalcogrammus. The sequence goes on along the minus strand of NC_079413.1, from coordinate 17,025,917 downwards.
TTAAGTACCAGCAATTATTTTATGTGAGTTAGTAAACTTAAATAGTTCAAGGCAATCGGTTTCCACAAATAGTTTAAGTTGAACTAACTTGTCAGGTTTTACAGTGCACTACATTTTGATCTTGTTGATTGTGATTATCTGTTCAAACTTTTTAATATGGAGAACATTTGGAAAAGGTAAGGATATTTAAACTCAAAGTGACTGGCTGGCTACGTTGGGGTAGTAGAAATGGGAAATGAGAGGGCTGTCTTTCTGTCTCAATTTGTGTGTTTGCACGTCCGTGTCGGTGCATTAGTTTATGTAAGTAGTGTAACCCATGTAACTATGGTAACGTTACAGCGCATGGTAGCTGGGGTTTATTATCGGTCCTTGTTTTACGGACATTTGAACATACAAGAGCAGTAACCATGATGGCGTTTTGTGTTGATTGATTCGAAGGATCTGATGAAATACGTCAGGATGGCCGAGCGGTCTAAGGCGCTGCGTTCAGGTCGCAGTCTCCTCTGGAGGCGTGGGTTCTCGTTGATTGTGATTATCTGTTCAAACTTTGTAATATGGAGAACATTTGGAAAAGGTAAGGATATTTAAACTTAAAGTGACTGGCTGGCTACGGTGGGGTAGTGGAAATGGGTAATGAGAGGGGTGTCTTTCCGGCACAATCTTTGTGTGCACGTCCGTGTCTGTGCATTAGTTTATGTAAGTAGTGTAATCCATGTAACTATGGTAAGGTTACAGCGCATGGTTGCTGGGGTTTATTATCGGTCCATGTTTTACGGACATTTGAACATACGAGAGCAGTAACCATGATGGCGTTTTGTTTTTATTGATTCGAAGGGTCTGATGAAAATGGTCAGGATGGCCGAGCGGTCTAAGGCGCTGCGTTCAGGTCGCAGTCTCCTCTGGAGGCGTGGGTTCGAATCCCACTTCTGACATTACATTTGGATCTCGTTTATTGTGATTATCTGTTCAAACTTTGTAAAATGGAGAACATTTGGAAAAGGTAAGGAGATTGAAACTCAAAGTGACTGGCTGGCTACGGTGGGGTAGAGGAAATGGGTAATGAGAGGGGTGTCATTCTGTCTCAATCTGTGTGTCTGTGCATTAGTTTATGTTGTCCTAGAATGTAATAAGTTACATGAACACATGTTATATACGATGAATGAATTGCTGCATTTAAGTGTAAAAAGCTAATTCTTTACATTTCACTTCAGTAAATGGAATTAGTAATGCTAACTCATAATACACATGTCACAATAACTCTAGATATAAGAGTTATCTTTACTTAAATAAATTAAGTACCAGCAATTATTTTATGTGAGTTAGTAAACTTAAATAGTTCAAGGCAATCGGTTTCCACAAATAGTTTAAGTTGAACTAACTTGTCAGGTTTTACAGTGCACTACATTTTGATCTTGTTGATTGTGATGATCTGTTCAAACTTTTTAATATGGAGAACATTTGGAAAAGGTAAGGATATTTAAACTCAAAGTGACTGGCTGGCTACGTTGGGGTAGTAGAAAGGGGAAATGAGAGGGCTGTCTTTCTGTCTCAATTTGTGTGTTTGCACGTCCGTGTCGGTGCATTAGTTTATGTAAGTAGTGTAACCCATGTAACTATGGTAACGTTACAGCGCATGGTAGCTGGGGTTTATTATCGGTCCTTGTTTTACGGACATTTGAACATACAAGAGCAGTAACCATGATGGCGTTTTGTGTTGATTGATTCGAAGGATCTGATGAAATACGTCAGGATGGCCGAGCGGTCTAAGGCGCTGCGTTCAGGTCGCAGTCTCCTCTGGAGGCGTGGGTTCTCGTTGATTGTGATTATCTGTTCAAACTTTGTAATATGGAGAACATTTGGAAAAGGTAAGGATATTTAAACTTAAAGTGACTGGCTGGCTACGGTGGGGTAGTGGAAATGGGTAATGAGAGGGGTGTCTTTCCGGCACAATCTTTGTGTGCACGTCCGTGTCTGTGCATTAGTTTATGTAAGTAGTGTAATCCATGTAACTATGGTAAGGTTACAGCGCATGGTTGCTGGGGTTTATTATCGGTCCATGTTTTACGGACATTTGAACATACGAGAGCAGTAACCATGATGGCGTTTTGTTTTTATTGATTCGAAGGGTCTGATGAAAATGGTCAGGATGGCCGAGCGGTCTAAGGCGCTGCGTTCAGGTCGCAGTCTCCTCTGGAGGCGTGGGTTCGAATCCCACTTCTGACATTACATTTGGATCTCGTTTATTGTGATTATCTGTTCAAACTTTGTAAAATGGAGAACATTTGGAAAAGGTAAGGAGATTGAAACTCAAAGTGACTGGCTGGCTACGGTGGGGTAGAGGAAATGGGTAATGAGAGGGGTGTCATTCTGTCTCAATCTGTGTGTCTGTGCATTAGTTTATGTTGTCCTAGAATGTAATAAGTTACATGAACACATGTTATATACGATGAATGAATTGCTGCATTTAAGTGTAAAAAGCTAATTCTTTACATTTCACTTCAGTAAATGGAATTAGTAATGCTAACTCATAATACACATGTCACAATAACTCTAGATATAAGAGTTATCTTTACTTAAATAAATTAAGTACCAGCAATTATTTTATGTGAGTTAGTAAACTTAAATAGTTCAAGGCAATCGGTTTCCACAAATAGTTTAAGTTGAACTAACTTGTCAGGTTTTACAGTGCACTACATTTTGATCTTGTTGATTGTGATGATCTGTTCAAACTTTTTAATATGGAGAACATTTGGAAAAGGTAAGGATATTTAAACTCAAAGTGACTGGCTGGCTACGTTGGGGTAGTAGAAAGGGGAAATGAGAGGGCTGTCTTTCTGTCTCAATTTGTGTGTTTGCACGTCCGTGTCGGTGCATTAGTTTATGTAAGTAGTGTAACCCATGTAACTATGGTAACGTTACAGCGCATGGTAGCTGGGGTTTATTATCGGTCCTTGTTTTACGGACATTTGAACATACAAGAGCAGTAACCATGATGGCGTTTTGTGTTGATTGATTCGAAGGATCTGATGAAATACGTCAGGATGGCCGAGCGGTCTAAGGCGCTGCGTTCAGGTCGCAGTCTCCTCTGGAGGCGTGGGTTCTCGTTGATTGTGATTATCTGTTCAAACTTTGTAATATGGAGAACATTTGGAAAAGGTAAGGATATTTAAACTTAAAGTGACTGGCTGGCTACGGTGGGGTAGTGGAAATGGGTAATGAGAGGGGTGTCTTTCCGGCACAATCTTTGTGTGCACGTCCGTGTCTGTGCATTAGTTTATGTAAGTAGTGTAATCCATGTAACTATGGTAAGGTTACAGCGCATGGTTGCTGGGGTTTATTATCGGTCCATGTTTTACGGACATTTGAACATACGAGAGCAGTAACCATGATGGCGTTTTGTTTTTATTGATTCGAAGGGTCTGATGAAAATGGTCAGGATGGCCGAGCGGTCTAAGGCGCTGCGTTCAGGTCGCAGTCTCCTCTGGAGGCGTGGGTTCGAATCCCACTTCTGACATTACATTTGGATCTCGTTTATTGTGATTATCTGTTCAAACTTTGTAAAATGGAGAACATTTGGAAAAGGTAAGGAGATTGAAACTCAAAGTGACTGGCTGGCTACGGTGGGGTAGAGGAAATGGGTAATGAGAGGGGTGTCATTCTGTCTCAATCTGTGTGTCTGTGCATTAGTTTATGTTGTCCTAGAATGTAATAAGTTACATGAACACATGTTATATACGATGAATGAATTGCTGCATTTAAGTGTAAAAAGCTAATTCTTTACATTTCACTTCAGTAAATGGAATTAGTAATGCTAACTCATAATACACATGTCACAATAACTCTAGATATAAGAGTTATCTTTACTTAAATAAATTAAGTACCAGCAATTATTTTATGTGAGTTAGTAAACTTAAATAGTTCAAGGCAATCGGTTTCCACAAATAGTTTAAGTTGAACTAACTTGTCAGGTTTTACAGTGCACTACATTTTGATCTTGTTGATTGTGATGATCTGTTCAAACTTTTTAATATGGAGAACATTTGGAAAAGGTAAGGATATTTAAACTCAAAGTGACTGGCTGGCTACGTTGGGGTAGTAGGAAATGGGAAATGAGAGGGCTGTCTTTCTGTCTCAATTTGTGTGTTTGCACGTCCGTGTCGGTGCATTAGTTTATGTAAGTAGTGTAACCCATGTAACTATGGTAACGTTACAGCGCATGGTAGCTGGGGTTTATTATCGGTCCTTGTTTTACGGACATTTGAACATACAAGAGCAGTAACCATGATGGCGTTTTGTGTTGATTGATTCGAAGGATCTGATGAAATACGTCAGGATAGCCGAGCGGTCTAAGGCGCTGCGTTCAGGTCGCAGTCTCCTCTGGAGGCGTGGGTTCTCGTTGATTGTGATTATCTGTTCAAACTTTGTAATATGGAGAACATTTGGAAAAGGTAAGGATATTTAAACTTAAAGTGACTGGCTGGCTACGGTGGGGTAGTGGAAATGGGTAATGAGAGGGGTGTCTTTCCGGCACAATCTTTGTGTGCACGTCCGTGTCTGTGCATTAGTTTATGTAAGTAGTGTAATCCATGTAACTATGGTAAGGTTACAGCGCATGGTTGCTGGGGTTTATTATCGGTCCATGTTTTACGGACATTTGAACATACGAGAGCAGTAACCATGATGGCGTTTTGTTTTTATTGATTCGAAGGGTCTGATGAAAATGGTCAGGATGGCCGAGCGGTCTAAGGCGCTGCGTTCAGGTCGCAGTCTCCTCTGGAGGCGTGGGTTCGAATCCCACTTCTGACATTACATTTGGATCTCGTTTATTGTGATTATCTGTTCAAACTTTGTAAAATGGAGAACATTTGGAAAAGGTAAGGAGATTGAAACTCAAAGTGACTGGCTGGCTACGGTGGGGTAGAGGAAATGGGTAATGAGAGGGGTGTCATTCTGTCTCAATCTGTGTGTCTGTGCATTAGTTTATGTTGTCCTAGAATGTAATAAGTTACATGAACACATGTTATATACGATGAATGAATTGCTGCATTTAAGTGTAAAAAGCTAATTCTTTACATTTCACTTCAGTAAATGGAATTAGTAATGCTAACTCATAATACACATGTCACAATAACTCTAGATATAAGAGTTATCTTTACTTAAATAAATTAAGTACCAGCAATTATTTTATGTGAGTTAGTAAACTTAAATAGTTCAAGGCAATCGGTTTCCACAAATAGTTTAAGTTGAACTAACTTGTCAGGTTTTACAGTGCACTACATTTTGATCTTGTTGATTGTGATGATCTGTTCAAACTTTTTAATATGGAGAACATTTGGAAAAGGTAAGGATATTTAAACTCAAAGTGACTGGCTGGCTACGTTGGGGTAGAGGAAATGGGAAATGAGAGGGCTGTCTTTCTGTCTCAATTTGTGTGTTTGCACGTCCGTGTCGGTGCATTAGTTTATGTAAGTAGTGTAACCCATGTAACTATGGTAACGTTACAGCGCATGGTAGCTGGGGTTTATTATCGGTCCTTGTTTTACGGACATTTGAACATACAAGAGCAGTAACCATGATGGCGTTTTGTGTTGATTGATTCGAAGGATCTGATGAAATACGTCAGGATAGCCGAGCGGTCTAAGGCGCTGCGTTCAGGTCGCAGTCTCCTCTGGAGGCGTGGGTTCTCGTTGATTGTGATTATCTGTTCAAACTTTGTAATATGGAGAACATTTGGAAAAGGTAAGGATATTTAAACTTAAAGTGACTGGCTGGCTACGGTGGGGTAGTGGAAATGGGTAATGAGAGGGGTGTCTTTCCGGCACAATCTTTGTGTGCACGTCCGTGTCTGTGCATTAGTTTATGTAAGTAGTGTAATCCATGTAACTATGGTAAGGTTACAGCGCATGGTTGCTGGGGTTTATTATCGGTCCATGTTTTACGGACATTTGAACATACGAGAGCAGTAACCATGATGGCGTTTTGTTTTTATTGATTCGAAGGGTCTGATGAAAATGGTCAGGATGGCCGAGCGGTCTAAGGCGCTGCGTTCAGGTCGCAGTCTCCTCTGGAGGCGTGGGTTCGAATCCCACTTCTGACATTACATTTGGATCTCGTTTATTGTGATTATCTGTTCAAACTTTGTAAAATGGAGAACATTTGGAAAAGGTAAGGAGATTGAAACTCAAAGTGACTGGCTGGCTACGGTGGGGTAGAGGAAATGGGTAATGAGAGGGGTGTCATTCTGTCTCAATCTGTGTGTCTGTGCATTAGTTTATGTTGTCCTAGAATGTAATAAGTTACATGAACACATGTTATATACGATGAATGAATTGCTGCATTTAAGTGTAAAAAGCTAATTCTTTACATTTCACTTCAGTAAATGGAATTAGTAATGCTAACTCATAATACACATGTCACAATAACTCTAGATATAAGAGTTATCTTTACTTAAATAAATTAAGTACCAGCAATTATTTTATGTGAGTTAGTAAACTTAAATAGTTCAAGGCAATCGGTTTCCACAAATAGTTTAAGTTGAACTAACTTGTCAGGTTTTACAGTGCACTACATTTTGATCTTGTTGATTGTGATTATCTGTTCAAACTTTTTAATATGGAGAACATTTGGAAAAGGTAAGGATATTTAAACTCAAAGTGACTGGCTGGCTACGTTGGGGTAGTAGAAAGGGGAAATGAGAGGGCTGTCTTTCTGTCTCAATTTGTGTGTTTGCACGTCCGTGTCGGTGCATTAGTTTATGTAAGTAGTGTAACCCATGTAACTATGGTAACGTTACAGCGCATGGTAGCTGGGGTTTATTATCGGTCCTTGTTTTACGGACATTTGAACATACAAGAGCAGTAACCATGATGGCGTTTTGTGTTGATTGATTCGAAGGATCTGATGAAATACGTCAGGATGGCCGAGCGGTCTAAGGCGCTGCGTTCAGGTCGCAGTCTCCTCTGGAGGCGTGGGTTCTCGTTGATTGTGATTATCTGTTCAAACTTTGTAATATGGAGAACATTTGGAAAAGGTAAGGATATTTAAACTTAAAGTGACTGGCTGGCTACGGTGGGGTAGTGGAAATGGGTAATGAGAGGGGTGTCTTTCCGGCACAATCTTTGTGTGCACGTCCGTGTCTGTGCATTAGTTTATGTAAGTAGTGTAATCCATGTAACTATGGTAAGGTTACAGCGCATGGTTGCTGGGGTTTATTATCGGTCCATGTTTTACGGACATTTGAACATACGAGAGCAGTAACCATGATGGCGTTTTGTTTTTATTGATTCGAAGGGTCTGATGAAAATGGTCAGGATGGCCGAGCGGTCTAAGGCGCTGCGTTCAGGTCGCAGTCTCCTCTGGAGGCGTGGGTTCGAATCCCACTTCTGACATTACATTTGGATCTCGTTTATTGTGATTATCTGTTCAAACTTTGTAAAATGGAGAACATTTGGAAAAGGTAAGGAGATTGAAACTCAAAGTGACTGGCTGGCTACGGTGGGGTAGAGGAAATGGGTAATGAGAGGGGTGTCATTCTGTCTCAATCTGTGTGTCTGTGCATTAGTTTATGTTGTCCTAGAATGTAATAAGTTACATGAACACATGTTATATACGATGAATGAATTGCTGCATTTAAGTGTAAAAAGCTAATTCTTTACATTTCACTTCAGTAAATGGAATTAGTAATGCTAACTCATAATACACATGTCACAATAACTCTAGATATAAGAGTTATCTTTACTTAAATAAATTAAGTACCAGCAATTATTTTATGTGAGTTAGTAAACTTAAATAGTTCAAGGCAATCGGTTTCCACAAATAGTTTAAGTTGAACTAACTTGTCAGGTTTTACAGTGCACTACATTTTGATCTTGTTGATTGTGATGATCTGTTCAAACTTTTTAATATGGAGAACATTTGGAAAAGGTAAGGATATTTAAACTCAAAGTGACTGGCTGGCTACGTTGGGGTAGTAGAAAGGGGAAATGAGAGGGCTGTCTTTCTGTCTCAATTTGTGTGTTTGCACGTCCGTGTCGGTGCATTAGTTTATGTAAGTAGTGTAACCCATGTAACTATGGTAACGTTACAGCGCATGGTAGCTGGGGTTTATTATCGGTCCTTGTTTTACGGACATTTGAACATACAAGAGCAGTAACCATGATGGCGTTTTGTGTTGATTGATTCGAAGGATCTGATGAAATACGTCAGGATGGCCGAGCGGTCTAAGGCGCTGCGTTCAGGTCGCAGTCTCCTCTGGAGGCGTGGGTTCTCGTTGATTGTGATTATCTGTTCAAACTTTGTAATATGGAGAACATTTGGAAAAGGTAAGGATATTTAAACTTAAAGTGACTGGCTGGCTACGGTGGGGTAGTGGAAATGGGTAATGAGAGGGGTGTCTTTCCGGCACAATCTTTGTGTGCACGTCCGTGTCTGTGCATTAGTTTATGTAAGTAGTGTAATCCATGTAACTATGGTAAGGTTACAGCGCATGGTTGCTGGGGTTTATTATCGGTCCATGTTTTACGGACATTTGAACATACGAGAGCAGTAACCATGATGGCGTTTTGTTTTTATTGATTCGAAGGGTCTGATGAAAATGGTCAGGATGGCCGAGCGGTCTAAGGCGCTGCGTTCAGGTCGCAGTCTCCTCTGGAGGCGTGGGTTCGAATCCCACTTCTGACATTACATTTGGATCTCGTTTATTGTGATTATCTGTTCAAACTTTGTAAAATGGAGAACATTTGGAAAAGGTAAGGAGATTGAAACTCAAAGTGACTGGCTGGCTACGGTGGGGTAGAGGAAATGGGTAATGAGAGGGGTGTCATTCTGTCTCAATCTGTGTGTCTGTGCATTAGTTTATGTTGTCCTAGAATGTAATAAGTTACATGAACACATGTTATATACGATGAATGAATTGCTGCATTTAAGTGTAAAAAGCTAATTCTTTACATTTCACTTCAGTAAATGGAATTAGTAATGCTAACTCATAATACACATGTCACAATAACTCTAGATATAAGAGTTATCTTTACTTAAATAAATTAAGTACCAGCAATTATTTTATGTGAGTTAGTAAACTTAAATAGTTCAAGGCAATCGGTTTCCACAAATAGTTTAAGTTGAACTAACTTGTCAGGTTTTACAGTGCACTACATTTTGATCTTGTTGATTGTGATGATCTGTTCAAACTTTTTAATATGGAGAACATTTGGAAAAGGTAAGGATATTTAAACTCAAAGTGACTGGCTGGCTACGTTGGGGTAGTGGAAATGGGAAATGAGAGGGCTGTCTTTCTGTCTCAATTTGTGTGTTTGCACGTCCGTGTCGGTGCATTAGTTTATGTAAGTAGTGTAACCCATGTAACTATGGTAACGTTACAGCGCATGGTAGCTGGGGTTTATTATCGGTCCTTGTTTTACGGACATTTGAACATACAAGAGCAGTAACCATGATGGCGTTTTGTGTTGATTGATTCGAAGGATCTGATGAAATACGTCAGGATAGCCGAGCGGTCTAAGGCGCTGCGTTCAGGTCGCAGTCTCCTCTGGAGGCGTGGGTTCTCGTTGATTGTGATTATCTGTTCAAACTTTGTAATATGGAGAACATTTGGAAAAGGTAAGGATATTTAAACTTAAAGTGACTGGCTGGCTACGGTGGGGTAGTGGAAATGGGTAATGAGAGGGGTGTCTTTCCGGCACAATCTTTGTGTGCACGTCCGTGTCTATGCATTAGTTTATGTAAGTAGTGTAATCCATGTAACTATGGTAAGGTTACAGCGCATGGTTGCTGGGGTTTATTATCGGTCCATGTTTTACGGACATTTGAACATTCGAGAGCAGTAACCATGATGGCGTTTTGTTTTTATTGATTCGAAGGGTCTGATGAAAATGGTCAGGATGGCCGAGCGGTCTAAGGCGCTGCGTTCAGGTCGCAGTCTCCTCTGGAGGCGTGGGTTCGAATCCCACTTCTGACATTACATTTGGATCTCGTTTATTGTGATTATCTGTTCAAACTTTGTAAAATGGAGAACATTTGGAAAAGGTAAGGAGATTGAAACTCAAAGTTACTGGCTGGCTACGGTGGGGTAGAGGAAATGGGTAATGAGAGGGGTGTCATTCTGTCTCAATCTGTGTGTCTGTGCATTAGTTTATGTTGTCCTAGAATGTAATAAGTTACATGAACACATGTTATATACGATGAATGAATTGCTGCATTTAAGTGTAAAAAGCTAATTCTTTACATTTCACTTCAGTAAATGGAATTAGTAATGCTAACTCATAATACACATGTCACAATAACTCTAGATATAAGAGTTATCTTTACTTAAATAAATTAAGTACCAGCAATTATTTTATGTGAGTTAGTAAACTTAAATAGTTCAAGGCAATCGGTTTCCACAAATAGTTTAAGTTGAACTAACTTGTCAGGTTTTACAGTGCACTACATTTTGATCTTGTTGATTGTGATTATCTGTTCAAACTTTTTAATATGGAGAACATTTGGAAAAGGTAAGGATATTTAAACTCAAAGTGACTGGCTGGCTACGTTGGGGTAGTAGAAAGGGGAAATGAGAGGGCTGTCTTTCTGTCTCAATTTGTGTGTTTGCACGTCCGTGTCGGTGCATTAGTTTATGTAAGTAGTGTAACCCATGTAACTATGGTAACGTTACAGCGCATGGTAGCTGGGGTTTATTATCGGTCCTTGTTTTACGGACATTTGAACATACAAGAGCAGTAACCATGATGGCGTTTTGTGTTGATTGATTCGAAGGATCTGATGAAATACGTCAGGATGGCCGAGCGGTCTAAGGCGCTGCGTTCAGGTCGCAGTCTCCTCTGGAGGCGTGGGTTCTCGTTGATTGTGATTATCTGTTCAAACTTTGTAATATGGAGAACATTTGGAAAAGGTAAGGATATTTAAACTTAAAGTGACTGGCTGGCTACGGTGGGGTAGTGGAAATGGGTAATGAGAGGGGTGTCTTTCCGGCACAATCTTTGTGTGCACGTCCGTGTCTGTGCATTAGTTTATGTAAGTAGTGTAATCCATGTAACTATGGTAAGGTTACAGCGCATGGTTGCTGGGGTTTATTATCGGTCCATGTTTTACGGACATTTGAACATACGAGAGCAGTAACCATGATGGCGTTTTGTTTTTATTGATTCGAAGGGTCTGATGAAAATGGTCAGGATGGCCGAGCGGTCTAAGGTGCTGCGTTCAGGTCGCAGTCTCCTCTGGAGGCGTGGGTTCGAATCCCACTTCTGACATTACATTTGGATCTCGTTTATTGTGATTATCTGTTCAAACTTTGTAAAATGGAGAACATTTGGAAAAGGTAAGGAGATTGAAACTCAAAGTGACTGGCTGGCTACGGTGGGGTAGAGGAAATGGGTAATGAGAGGGGTGTCATTCTGTCTCAATCTGTGTGTCTGTGCATTAGTTTATGTTGTCCTAGAATGTAATAAGTTACATGAACACATGTTATATACGATGAATGAATTGCTGCATTTAAGTGTAAAAAGCTAATTCTTTACATTTCACTTCAGTAAATGGAATTAGTAATGCTAACTCATAATACACATGTCACAATAACTCTAGATATAAGAGTTATCTTTACTTAAATAAATTAAGTACCAGCAATTATTTTATGTGAGTTAGTAAACTTAAATAGTTCAAGGCAATCGGTTTCCACAAATAGTTTAAGTTGAACTAACTTGTCAGGTTTTACAGTGCACTACATTTTGATCTTGTTGATTGTGATTATCTGTTCAAACTTTTTAATATGGAGAACATTTGGAAAAGGTAAGGATATTTAAACTCAAAGTGACTGGCTGGCTACGTTGGGGTAGTAGAAAGGGGAAATGAGAGGGCTTTCTTTCTGTCTCAATTTGTGTGTTTGCACGTCCGTGTCGGTGCATTAGTTTATGTAAGTAGTGTAACCCATGTAACTATGGTAACGTTACAGCGCATGGTAGCTGGGGTTTATTATCGGTCCTTGTTTTACGGACATTTGAACATACAAGAGCAGTAACCATGATGGCGTTTTGTGTTGATTGATTCGAAGGATCTGATGAAATACGTCAGGATGGCCGAGCGGTCTAAGGCGCTGCGTTCAGGTCGCAGTCTCCTCTGGAGGCGTGGGTTCTCGTTGATTGTGATTATCTGTTCAAACTTTGTAATATGGAGAACATTTGGAAAAGGTAAGGATATTTAAACTTAAAGTGACTGGCTGGCTACGGTGGGGTAGTGGAAATGGGTAATGAGAGGGGTGTCTTTCCGGCACAATCTTTGTGTGCACGTCCGTGTCTATGCATTAGTTTATGTAAGTAGTGTAATCCATGTAACTATGGTAAGGTTACAGCGCATGGTTGCTGGGGTTTATTATCGGTCCATGTTTTACGGACATTTGAACATACGAGAGCAGTAACCATGATGGCGTTTTGTTTTTATTGATTCGAAGGGTCTGATGAAAATGGTCAGGATGGCCGAGCGGTCTAAGGTGCTGCGTTCAGGTCGCAGTCTCCTCTGGAGACGTGGGTTCGAATCCCACTTCTGACATTACATTTGGATCTCGTTTATTGTGATTATCTGTTCAAACTTTGTAAAATGGAGAACATTTGGAAAAGGTAAGGAGATTGAAACTCAAAGTGACTGGCTGGCTACGGTGGGGTAGAGGAAATGGGTAATGAGAGGGGTGTCATTCTGTCTCAATCTGTGTGTCTGTGCATTAGTTTATGTTGTCCTAGAATGTAATAAGTTACATGAACACATGTTATATACGATGAATGAATTGCTGCATTTAAGTGTAAAAAGCTAATTCTTTACATTTCACTTCAGTAAATGGAATTAGTAATGCTAACTCATAATACACATGTCACAATAACTCTAGATATAAGAGTTATCTTTACTTAAATAAATTAAGTACCAGCAATTATTTTATGTGAGTTAGTAAACTTAAATAGTTCAAGGCAATCGGTTTCCACAAATAGTTTAAGTTGAACTAACTTGTCAGGTTTTACAGTGCACTACATTTTGATCTTGTTGATTGTGATGATCTGTTCAAACTTTTTAATATGGAGAACATTTGGAAAAGGTAAGGATATTTAAACTCAAAGTGACTGGCTGGCTACGTTGGGGTAGTAGAAAGGGGAAATGAGAGGGCTGTCTTTCTGTCTCAATTTGTGTGTTTGCACGTCCGTGTCGGTGCATTAGTTTATGTAAGTAGTGTAACCCATGTAACTATGGTAACGTTACAGCGCATGGTAGCTGGGGTTTATTATCGGTCCTTGTTTTACGGACATTTGAACATACAAGAGCAGTAACCATGATGGCGTTTTGTGTTGATTGATTCGAAGGATCTGATGAAATACGTCAGGATAGCCGAGCGGTCTAAGGCGCTGCGTTCAGGTCGCAGTCTCCTCTGGAGGCGTGGGTTCTCGTTGATTGTGATTATCTGTTCAAACTTTGTAATATGGAGAACATTTGGAAAAGGTAAGGATATTTAAACTTAAAGTGACTGGCTGGCTACGGTGGGGTAGTGGAAATGGGTAATGAGAGGGGTGTCTTTCCGGCACAATCTTTGTGTGCACGTCCGTGTCTATGCATTAGTTTATGTAAGTAGTGTAATCCATGTAACTATGGTAAGGTTACAGCGCATGGTTGCTGGGGTTTATTATCGGTCCATGTTTTACGGACATTTGAACATACGAGAGCAGTAACCATGATGGCGTTTTGTTTTTATTGATTCGAAGGGTCTGATGAAAATGGTCAGGATGGCCGAGCGGTCTAAGGCGCTGCGTTCAGGTCGCAGTCTCCTCTGGAGGCGTGGGTTCGAATCCCACTTCTGACATTACATTTGGATCTCGTTTATTGTGATTATCTGTTCAAACTTTGTAAAATGGAGAACATTTGGAAAAGGTGAGGAGATTTAAACTCAAAGTGACTGGCTGGCTACGGTGGGGTAGTGGAAATGGGTAATGAGAGGGGTGTCTTTCTGTCTCAATCTTTGTGTGCACGTCCGTGTCTGTGCATTAGTTTATGTAAGTAGTGTAATCCATGTAAATATGGTAAGGTTACAGACCATGGTTGCTGGGGTTTATTATCGGTCCATGTTCTACGGACATTTGAACATACGAGAGCAGTAACCATGATGGCGTTTTGTGTTAATTGATTCGAAGGGTCTGATGTAAAACGTCTAGATGACCGAGCGGTCTAAGGCGCTGCGTTCAGGTCGAAGTCTCCTCTGGAGGCGTGGGTTCTCGTTGATTGTGATTATCTGTTCAAACTTTGTAATATGGAGAACATTTGGAAAAGGTAAGGAGATTTAAACTCAAAGTGACTGGCTGGCTACGGTGGGGTAGTGGAAATGGGTAATGAGAGGGGTGTCTTTCTGTCTCAATCTTTGTGTGCACGTCCGTGTCTGTGCATTAGTTTACGTAAGTAGTGTAATCCATGTAACTATGGTAAGGTTACAGCGCATGGTTGCTTGGGTTTATTATCGGTCCATGTTTTACGGACATTTGAACATACGAGAGCAGTAACCATGATGGAGTTTTGTGTTGATTGATTCGAAGGGTCTGATAAAATACGTCAGGATGGCCGAGCGGTCTAAGGCGCTGCGTTCAGGTCGCAGTCTCCTCTGGAGGAGTGGGTTCGAATCCCAATTCTGATATGACATCTGGTTCTCGTTGTTTGTGATTATCTGTTCAAACTTTGTAATATGGAGAACATTTGGAAAAGGTAAGGAGTTTTAAACTCAAAGTGACTCGCTGGCTAATGTCTGGTAGTGGACATGGTTAATGAGATGGGTGTCTGCGTGTCATTCTGTCTCAATCTGTGTGCGTGCGTGTGCATTAGTTTATGTAAGTAGTAGGGATGCAAATTATCGAGTAATTCATTAATCGATAGTTGTTTCATCTTATCGATCGATGATCGATTAATTGATAAGCGGCAATTCTTCTGAGAAGCTGAATTTCCTTCTGAATGTGACACATTTAGGTGGTAATTCAACGAAGTCGTTTAGTTGTACTTTAAAATACTTCCACATATTGTGCATTTGGCGTCTTTGTCGTCATTAACCAACTTAAAGTGGCTCCATACTGCACTCCGTTTTGCCCTCTTCATCGTGTCAGTAGCTGTGTTCGAAATCGTTCCCTATTATGGATGTAGTGCACTAAATAGGGTGCACGCCATTTTGTAGGGTGTTCGAATATATAGGGCACTATATAGTGGACTTAAAATAGGGTACATACAATGTTCCCTACATGTTACTCCCGTATACCACAATGCAATGCGGTTGTATTTTTCCAGGGGAGAAGAAGCTGAATAACCGCGAAAACGAATACATTTAATGATGGAGTCACCGGCTTGTGTTTAGAAATGTCAACAATTTATTTGGGATTTAACATAGAATATTTAACATTCAAAATTAATTTAAAAAAACTTGAACAAGGAAATGCAACATTCAACATCAATACAACCTCCAGCCCGGTTTGTTTAGATGATGTCGGCGCATCAATTCACACAAATACCCGGCGCATTTACTGAGGCAAATGACGTTTAGAAATGTTCAGCGTAGTGTCCGAATTCTCGTTCCCTATTCCCTATATAGTGCACTATATCATGTACACTATATGGGGAATAGGGAACGAGTTTTCGCGGTTATTCTGCTTCTTCTTCTCCCCTGGAAAAATACAACCGCATTGCATTGTGGTATACGGAGGTAACATGTAGGGAACATCGTATGTACCCTATTTTAAGTCCACTATATAGTGCCCTATATAGTGGACCACTGAGAATTTGAACACCCTACAAAATGCCGTGCACCCTATTTAGTGCACTGCATCCATGATAGGGAACGATTTCGAACACAGCTCTAGTGTCCCGCTTTTCGTTTGTCTTGTCCTGCTTCTTCGCTTGTGTTCCCGCGTGTGCGTCAAGTACGTCTGGCGTCAAGCGCGCCCTCACGTGGACGGTTGGGGAATTACGGGTTAAAAATGCGATTAATTGCAAGTAATTTATTTTAATCGAGTAATCTCTTATCGACAATTAATCGATAATCGATTAATTGTTTGCATCCGTAGTAAGTAGTGTAACCCATGTAACTATGGTAACGTTACAGCGCATGGTTGCTGGGGTTTATTATCGGTCCATGTTTTACGGACATTTGAACATACGAGAGCAGTAACCATGATGGCGTTTTGTGTTGATTGATTCAAAGGGTCTGATGAAAAACGTCTGGATGGCCGAGCGGTCTAAGGCAATGCGTTCAGGTCGCAGTCTCCTCTGGAGGCGTGGGTTCTCGTTGATTCTGATTATCTGTTCAAACTTTGTAATATGGAGAACATTTGGAAAAGGTAAGGAGGTTTAAACTCAAAGTGACTGGCTGGCTTCTTTGGGGTGGTAGAAAGGAGGAATGAGAGGGGTGTCTTTCTGTCTCAATCTGTGTGTTTGCACGTCCGTGTCGGTGCATTAGTTTATGTAAGTAGTGTAATCCATGTAACTATGGTAACGATTCAGCGCATGGTAGCTGGGGTTTATTATCGGTCCATGTTGTACGGACATTTGAACATACGAGAGCAGTAACCATGATGGTGTGTTGTCTTTATTGATTCGAAGGGTATTGTTAAATTGCGTCAGGATGGCCGAGCGGTCTAAGGGGCTGCGTTCAGGTCGTAGTCTCCTCTGGAGGCGTGGGTTCGAATCCCACTTCTGACACTACATTTTGATCTTGTTGATTGTGATTATCTGTTCAAACTTTGAAATATGGAGAACATTTGGAAAAGGTAAGGAGATTTAAACTCAAAGTGACTGGCTGGCTACGGTGGGGTAGTGGAAATGGGTAATGAGAGGGGTGTCTTTCTGTCTCAATCTTTGTGTGCACGTCCGTGTCTGTGCATTAGTTTATGTAAGTAGTGTAATCCATGTAACTATGGTAAGGTTACAGCGCATGGTAGCTGGGGTTTATTATCGGTCCTTGTTTTACGGACATTTGAACATACAAGAGCAGTAACCATGATTGCGTTTTGTGTTGATTGATTCGAAGGGTCTGATGAAATACGTCAGGATGGCCGAGCGGTCTAAGGCGCTGCGTTCAGGTCGCAGTCTCCTCTGGAGGCGTGGGTTCGAATCCCACTTCTGACACGACATATGGATCTCGTTGATTGTGATAATCTGTTCAAATTTAGTAATATGGAGAAAATTTGGAAAAGGTAAGGAGTTTTAAACTCAAAGTGACTCACTGGCTAATGTTGGGTAGTGGAAATGGTTAATGAGATGGGTGTCTGCGTGTCATTCTGTCTCAATCAGTGTGTGTGTATTAGTTTATGTAAGTAGTGTAACCCATGTAACTATGGTAACGTTACAGCGCATGGTAGCTGGGGTTTATTATCGGTCCTTGTTTTACGGACATTTGAACATACAAGAGCAGTAACCATGATGGCTTTTTGTGTTGATTGATTCGAAGGTTCTGTTGAAATACGTCAGGATGGCCGAGCGGTCTAAGGCGCTGCGTTCAGGTCACAGTTTCCTCTGGAGGCGTGGGTTCGAATCCCACTTCTGACATTACATTTGGATCTCGTTTATTGTTATTATCTGTTCAAACTTTGTAAAATGGAGAATATTTGGAAAAGGTAAGGAGATTTAAACTCAAAGTGACTGGCTGGCTACGGTGGGGTAGAGGAAATGGGTAATGAGAGGGGTGTCATTCTGTCTCAATCTGTGAGTCTGTGCATTAGTTTATGTACGTAGTGTAATCCATGTAACTATGGTAAGGTTACAGCGCATGGTAGCTGGGGTTAATTATCGGTCCTTGTTTTACGGACATTTGAACATACAAGAGCAGTAACCATGATGGCGTTTTGTGTTGATTGATTCGAAGGGTCTGATGAAAAACGGCTGGATGGCCGAGCGGTCTAAGGCGCTGCGTTCAGGTCGCAGTCTCCTCTGGAGGCGTGGGTTCTCGTTGATTGTGATTATCTGTTCAAACTTTGTAATATGGAGAACATTTGGAAAAGGTAAGGAGATTTAAACTCAAAGTGACTGGCTGGCTTCTTTGGGGTAGTAGAAAGGGGAAATGAGAGGGGTGTCTTTCTGTCTCAATCTGTGTGTTTTCACGTCCGTGTCGGTGCATTCGTTTATGTGAGTAGTGTAATCCATGTAACTATGGTAACGTTACAGCGCATGGTTGCTTGGGTTTATTATCGGTCCATGTTTTACGGACATTTGAACATACGAGAGCAGTAACCATGATTGCGTTTTGTGTTGATTGATTCGAAGGGTCTGATGAAATACGTCAGGATGGCCGAGCGGTCTAAGGCGCTGCGTTCAGGTCGCAGTCTCCTCTGGAGGCGTGGGTTCGAATCCCACTTCTGACACGACATATGGATCTCGTTGATTGTGATAATCTGTTCAAACTTAGTAATATGGAGAAAATTTGGAAAAGGTAAGGAGTTTTAAACTCAAAGTGACTCACTGGCTAATGTTGGGTAGTGGAAATGGTTAATGAGATGGGTGTCTGCGTGTCATTCTGTCTCAATCAGTGTGTGTGTATTAGTTTATGTAAGTAGTGTAACCCATGTAACTATGGTAACGTTACAGCGCATGGTTGCTGGGGTTTATTATCGGTCCATGTTCTACGGACATTTGAACATACGAGAGCAGTAACCATGATGGCGTTTTGTGTTGATTGATTCGAAGGGTCTGATGAAAAACGTCTGGATGGCCGAGCGGTCTAAGGCGATGCGTTCAGGTCGCAGTCTCCTCTGGAGGCGTGGGTTCTCGTTGATTGTGATTATCTGTTCAAACTTTGTAATATGGAGAACATTTGGAAAAGGTAAGGAGATTTAAACTCAAAGTGACTGGCTGGCTACGGTGGGGAAGTGGAAATGGGTAATGAGAGGGGTGTCTTTCTGTCTCAATCTTTGTGTGCACGTCCGTGTCTGTGCATTAGTTTATGTAAGTAGTGTAATCCATGTAACTATGGTAAGGTTACAGCGCATGGTTGCCGGGGTTTATTATCGGTCCATGTTTTACGGACATTTGAACATACGAGAGCAATAACCATGATGGAGTTTTGTGTTGATTGATTCGAAGTGTCTGATAAAATACGTCAGGATGGCCGAGAGGTCTAAGGCGCTGTGTTCAGGTCGCAGTCTCCTCTGGAGGCGTGGGTTCGAATCCCACTTCTGACATTACAATTGGATCTCGTTGATTGTGATTATCTGTTCAAACTTTGTAATATGGAGAACATTTGGAAAAGGTAAGGAGATTTAAACTCAAAGTGACTGGCTGGCTACGGTGGGGTAGTGGAAATGGGTAATGAGAGGGGTGTCTTTCTGTCTCAATCATTGTGTGCACCTCCGTGTCTGTGCATTAGTTTATGTAAGTAGTGTAATCCATGTAAATATGGTAAGGTTACAGCGCATGGTTGCTGGGGTTTATTATCGGTCCATGTTCTACGGACATTTGAACATACGAGAGCAGTAACCATGATGGCGTTTTGTGTTAATTGATTCGAAGGGTCTGATGTAAAACGTCTGGATGGCCGTGCGGTCTAAGGCGCTGCGTTCAGGTCGCAGTCTCCTCTGGAGGAGTGGGTTCTCGTTGATTGTGATTGTCTGTTCAAACTTTGTAATATGGAGAACCTTTGGAAAAGGTAAGGAGATTTAAACTCAAAGTGACTGGCTGGCTACGGTGGGGTAGTGGAAATGGGTAATGAGAGGGGTGTCTTTCTGTCTCAATCTTTGTGTGCACGTCCGTGTCTGTGAATTAGTTTATGTAAGTAGTGTAATCCATGTAACTATGGTAAGGTTACAGCGCATGGTTGCTGGGGTTTATTATCGGTCCATGTTTTACGGACATTTGAACATACGAGAGCAGTACCCATGATGGAGTTTTGTGTTGATTGATTCGAAGGGTCTGACAAAATACGTCAGGATGGCTGAGCGGTCTAAGGCGCTGCGTTCAGGTCGCAGTCTCCTCTGGAGGCGTGGGTTCGAATCCCACTTCTGACATTACATTTGGATCTCGTTGATTGTGATTATCTGTTCAAACTTTGTAATATGGAGAACATTCGTAAAAGGTAAGGAGTTTTAAACTCAAAGTGACTCGCTGGATAATGTCTGGTAGTGGAAATGGTTAATGAGATGGGTGTCTGCGTGTCATTCTGTCTCAATCTGTGTGCGTGCGTGTGCATTAGTTTATGTAAGTAGTGTAACCCATGTAACTATGGTAACGTTACAGCGCATGTTTTCTAGGGTTTATTATCGGTCCATGTTTTACGGACATTTGAACATACGAGAGCAGTAACCATGATGGCGTTTTGTGTTGATTGATTCAAAGGGACTGATGAAAAACGTCTGGATGGCCGAGCGGTCTAAGGCGATGCGTTCAGGTCGCAGTCTCCTCTGGAGGCGTGGGTTCTCGTTGATTCTGATTATCTGTTCAAACTTTGTAATATGGAGAACATTTGGAAAAGGCAGGGAGGTTTAAACTCAAAGTGACTGGCTGGCTACTTTGGGGTAGTAGAAAGGGGAAATGAGAGGGCTGTCTTTCTGTCTCAATCTGTGTGTTTGCACGTCCGTGTCGGTGCATTAGTTTATGTAAGTAGTGTAATCCATGGAACTATGGTAACGTTACAGCGCATGGTAGCTGGGGTTTATTATCGGTCCTTGTTTTACGGACATTTGAACATACAAGAGCAGTAACCATGATGGCTTTTTGTGTTGATTGATTCGATGGGTCTGATGATAAAGGTCAGGATGGCCGAGCGGTCTAAGGCGCTGCGTTCAGGTCGCAGTCTCCTCTGGAGGCGTGGGTTCAAATCCCACTTCCGACATTTCATTTGGATCTCGTTTATTGTTATTATCTGTTCAAACTTTGTAAAATGGAGAATATTTGGAAAAGGTAAGGAGATTTAAACTCAAAGTGACTGGCTGCCTACGGTGGGGTAGAGGAAATGGGTAATGAGAGGGGTGTCATTCTGTCTCAATCTGTGTGTCTGTGCATTAGTTTATGTATGTAGTGTAATCCATGTAACTATGGTAAGGTTACAGCCCATGGTTGCTGGGGTTTATTATCGGTCCATGTTCTACGGACATTTGAACATACGAGAGCAGTAACCATGATGGCGTTTTGTGTTAATTGATTCGAAGGGTCTGATGTAAAACGTCTAGATGACCGAGCGGTCTAAGGCGCTGCGTTCAGGTCGAAGTCTCCTCTGGAGGCGTGGGTTCTCGTTGATTGAGATTATCTGTTCAAACTTTGTAATATGGAGAACATTTGGAAAAGGTAAGGAGATTTAAACTCAAAGTGACTGGCTGGCTACGGTGGGGTAGTGGAAATGGGTAATGAGAGGGGTGTCTTTCTGTCTCAATCTTTGTGTGCACGTCCGTGTCTGTGCATTAGTTTATGTAAGTAGTGTAATCCATGTAACTATGGTAAGGTTACAGCGCATGGTTGCTTGGGTTTATTATCGGTCCATGTTTTACGGACATTTGAACATACGAGAGCAGTAACCATGATGGAGTTTTGTGTTGATTGATTCGAAGGGTCTGATAAAATACGTCAGGATGGCCGAGCGGTCTAAGGCGCTGCGTTCAGGTCGCAGTCTTCTCTGGAGGCGTGGGTTCGAATCCCAATTCTGATATGACATCTGGTTCTCGTTGTTTGTGATTATCTGTTCAAACTTTGTAATATGGAGAACATTTGGAAAAGGTAAGGAGATTTAACTCAAAGTGACTGGCTGGCTACGGTGGGGTAGTGGAAATGGGTAATGAGAGGGGTGTCTTTCTGTCTCAATCTTTGTGTGCACGTCCGTGTCTGTGCATTAGTATATGTAAGTAGTGTAATCCATGTAACTATGGTAAGGTTACAGCGCATGGTAGCTGGGGTTTATTATCGGTCCTTGTTTTACGGACATTTGAACATACAAGAGCAGTAACCATGATTGCGTTTTGTCTTGATTGATTCGAAGGGTCTGATGAAATACGTCAGGATGGGCGAGCGGTCTAAGGTGCTGCGTTCAGGTCGCAGTCTCCTCTGGAGGCGTGGGTTCGAATCCCACTTCTGACCAGACATATGGATCTCGTTGATTGTGATTATCTGTTCAAACTTAGTAATATGGAGAAAATTTGGAAAAGGTAAGGAGTTTTAAACTCAAAGTGACTCACTGGCTAATGTTGGGTAGTGGAAATGGTTAATGAGATGGGTGTCTGCGTGTCATTCTGTCTCAATCAGTGCGTGTGCATTAGTTTATGTAAGTAGTGTAACCCATGTAACGTTACAGCGCATGGTTGCTGGGGTTTATTATCGGTCCATGTTTTACGGACATTTGAACATACGAGAGCAGTAACCATGATGGCGTTTTGTGTTGATTGATTTGAAGGGTCTGATGAAAAACGTCTGGATGGCCGAGCGGTCTAAGGCGCTGCGTTCAGGTCGCAGTCTCCTCTGGAGGCGTGGGTTCTCGTTGATTGTGATTATCTGTTCAAACTTTGTAATATGGAGAACATTTGGAAAAGGTAAGGAGGTTTAAACTCAAAGTGACTGGCTGGCTTCTTTGGGGTAGTAGAAAGGGGAAATGAGAGGGGTGTCTTTCTGTCTCAATCTGTGTGTTTACACGTCCGTGTCGGTGCATTCGTTTATGTAAGTAGTGTAATCCATGTAACTATGGTAACGATTCAGCGCATGGTAGCTGGGGTTTATTATCGGTCCTTGTTGTACGGACATTTGAATATACAAGAGCAGTAACCATGATGGTGTGTTGTGTTTAATGATTCGAAGGGTATTGTTGAATTACGTCAGGATGGCCGAGCGGTCTAAGGCGCTGCGTTCAGGTCGCAGTCTCCTCTGGAGGCGTGGGTTCGAATCCCACTTCTGACACTACATTTTGATATTGTTGATTGTGATTTTCTGTTCAAACTTTGAAATATGGAGAACATTTGGAAAAGGTAAGGAGATTTAAACTCAAAGTGACTGGCTGGCTACGGTGGGGTAGTGGAAATGGGTAATGAGAGGGGTGTCTTTCTGTCTCAATCTTTGTGTGCACGTCCGTGTCTGTGCATTAGTTTATGTAAGTAGTGTAATCCATGTAAATATGGTAAGGTTACAGACCATGGTTGCTGGGGTTTATTATCGGTCCATGTTCTACGGACATTTGAACATACGAGAGCAGTAACCATGATGGCGTTTTGTGTTAATTGATTCGAAGGGTCTGATGTAAAACGTCTAGATGACCGAGCGGTCTAAGGCGCTGCGTTCAGGTCGAAGTCTCCTCTGGAGGCGTGGGTTCTCGTTGATTGTGATTATCTGTTCAAACTTTGTAATATGGAGAACATTTGGAAAAGGTAAGGAGATTTAAACTCAAAGTGACTGGCTGGCTACGGTGGGGTAGTGGAAATGGGTAATGAGAGGGGTGTCTTTCTGTCTCAATCTTTGTGTGCACGTCCGTGTCTGTGCATTAGTTTACGTAAGTAGTGTAATCCATGTAACTATGGTAAGGTTACAGCGCATGGTTGCTTGGGTTTATTATCGGTCCATGTTTTACGGACATTTGAACATACGAGAGCAGTAACCATGATGGAGTTTTGTGTTGATTGATTCGAAGGGTCTGATAAAATACGTCAGGATGGCCGAGCGGTCTAATGCGCTGCGTTCAGGTCGCAGTCTCCTCTGGAGGCGTGGGTTCGAATCCCAATTCTGATATGACATCTGGTTCTCGTTGTTTGTGATTATCTGTTCAAACTTTGTAATATGGAGAACATTTGGAAAAGGTAAGGAGTTTTAAACTCAAAGTGACTCGCTGGCTAATGTCTGGTAGTGGACATGGTTAATGAGATGGGTGTCTGCATGTCATTCTGTCTCAATCTGTGTGCGTGCGTGTGCATTAGTTTATAGTGTAACTATGGTAACGTTACAGCGCATGGTTGCTGGGGTTTATTATCGGTCCATGTTTTACGGACATTTGAACATACGAGAGCAGTAACCATGATGGCGTTTTGTGTTGATTGATTCAAAGGGTCTGATGAAAAACGTCTGGATGGCCGAGCGGTCTAAGGCAATGCGTTCAGGTCGCAGTCTCCTCTGGAGGCGTGGGTTCTCGTTGATTCTGATTATCTGTTCAAACTTTGTAATATGGAGAACATTTGGAAAAGGTAAGGAGGTTTAAACTCAAAGTGACTGGCTGGCTTCTTTGGGGTGGTAGAAAGGGGAAATGAGAGGGGTGTCTTTCTGTCTCAATCTGTGTGTTTGCACGTCCGTGTCGGTGCATTAGTTTATGTAAGTAGTGTAATCCATGTAACTATGGTAACGATTCAGCGCATGGTAGCTGGGGTTTATTATCGGTCCATGTTGTACGGACATTTGAACATACGAGAGCAGTAACCATGATGGTGTGTTGTCTTTATTGATTCGAAGGGTATTGTTAAATTGCGTCAGGATGGCCGAGCGGTCTAAGGGGCTGCGTTCAGGTCGTAGTCTCCTCTGGAGGCGTGGGTTCGAATCCCACTTCTGACACTACATTTTGATCTTGTTGATTGTGATTATCTGTTCAAACTTTGAAATATGGAGAACATTTGGAAAAGGTAAGGAGATTTAAACTCAAAGTGACTGGCTGGCTACGGTGGGGTAGTGGAAATGGGTAATGAGAGGGGTGTCTTTCTGTCTCAATCTTTGTGTGCACGTCCGTGTCTGTGCATTAGTTTATGTAAGTAGTGTAATCCATGTAACTATGGTAAGGTTACAGCGCATGGTAGCTGGGGTTTATTATCGGTCCTTGTTTTACGGACATTTGAACATACAAGAGCAGTAACCATGATTGCGTTTTGTGTTGATTGATTCGAAGGGTCTGATGAAATACGTCAGGATGGCCGAGCGGTCTAAGGCGCTGCGTTCAGGTCGCAGTCTCCTCTGGAGGCGTGGGTTCGAATCCCACTTCTGACACGACATATGGATCTCGTTGATTGTGATAATCTGTTCAAATTTAGTAATATGGAGAATATTTGGAAAAGGTAAGGAGTTTTAAACTCAAAGTGACTCACTGGCTAATGTTGGGTAGTGGAAATGGTTAATGAGATGGGTGTCTGCGTGTCATTCTGTCTCAATCAGTGTGTGTGTATTAGTTTATGTATGTAGTGTAACCCATGTAACTATGGTAACGTTACAGCGCATGGTTGCTGGGGTTTATTATCGGTCCATGTTCTACGGACATTTGTACATACGAGAGCAGTAACCATGATGGCGTTTTGTTTTTATTGATTCGAAGGGTCTGATGAAAATGGTCAGGATGGCCGAGCGGTCTAAGGCGCTGCGTTCAGGTCGAAGTCTCCTCTGGAGGCGTGGGTTCTCGTTGATTGTGATTATCTGTTCAAACTTTGTAATATGGAGAACATTTGGAAAAGGTAAGGAGATTTAAACTCAAAGTGACTGGCTGGCTACGGTGGGGTAGTGGAAATGGGTAATGAGAGGGGTGTCTTTCTGTCTCAATCTTTGTGTGCACATCCGTGTCTGTGCATTAGTTTATGTAAGTAGTGTAATCCATGTAACTATGGTAAGGTTACAGCGCATGGTTGCTTGGGTTTATTATCGGTCCATGTTTTACGGACATTTGAACATACGAGAGCAGTAACCATGATGGAGTTTTGTGTTGATTGATTCGAAGGGTCTGATAAAATACGTCAGGATGGCCGAGCGGTCTAAGGCGCTGCGTTCAAGTCGCAGTCTCCTCTGGAGGCGTGGGTTCGAATCCCAATTCTGATATGACGTCTGGTTCTCTCAATTCTCAGTGAGAAAACAGTGTTTAATACGCTATACAAAACCACTCAAGAGCCGATGGTGGTGTTTAGATACGATGTTGGTGACACGGTTAGAATTTCAAAAGTCAGAGCTACATTTCGAAAGGGGTATGAGCAGACATTTACGGATGAATATTTTGTAATATCGCAGCGCATAGCAAGGTGTCCTCCAGTCTATAAGCTGCAAGACTATGCAGGTGCCCCTGTCCATGGAACATTTTATGAGAAAGAGCTACAAAAAGTTAGAGTGTCTAAAAACAAGGTGTATAAAATAGAAAAGATTATAGATAGAAAAAGGGAGGGGTCTAAGAATCTGCTATATGTCAAATGGCTGGGCTGGCCGGAGGCATTCAATTCATGGATAGCTGAAAAGACACTAGTCGATGCATAAAGAGACATACAAGAGACATACATTCCATTATAACCAGAGTGTACGATGGATAAGGAGGTGTCTGGAGGGTTCTATGTGACTCTAGCGAGTAATGCATCGGCAGGGATCTACCCACAAAATAAGATATGGAATTTTAGAACTAAATTAGCAAAATCTATACACACCAAGCAGCCCTATGAAGTAGGCCTAATTGAAGCTCAGTACCCATGCAGCTGGCATAGTTTTCCTACCGAGGACGCTACAATGACCATTCACGATGGTAAAACGGGTCATAGGACATCATGTCTATTAGTTGGTGGGCTTTATGAGAGTATCGGATCGTTATTACTAAAAATCAACAAGACTTGGGCCAAATATGATCCTAGCGGTAGAGTTATACTACATCATGAAGGTATTAGAAACCGCGTTTATGTAGAAGGAGACGCTCACCTATCTATCGTCTTTAGAGGAAAACTGGCCGCTATGCTGGGTTTCGACGCAGGGGTCAAGCTATCAGCCCATAAATCGTATGCAGCATACGCCCCCCATCCCACGGATATTCACGGCGGGTGTTACAACATGTTCATATATAGCGACATCGTTGACCATCAGCTGGTCGGAGATAGTTATGTCCCCCTGCTAAGGAGTATTAATATAACCGACACCAGCAGGAGACACTGCATTCACATGTTCGACAAGCCGCATTACGTACACGTAGCCCGAGACCCTCTTGGAGATATTGAAATCGATCTAAAGTCTGACCAGAATACAAATATAAAATTCACATACGGCAAAGTGATACTCAAGCTGCATTTTAGACCTGTAAAACAGTAGAATCCGTAGTACCGTCTATAGGGATGAGGGGGTATAGACCGCCTTACGACGAGAACAAATATGTTCAGTATTATTTAAACCAAGCAGGGAGTGGGCTACCTGGCTATGAGGGTAGCAGCACACAATATGGAGCTGGCATCGGAGGGATGTTCCGTAGCCTCTTTAGAATGGCTATTCCGTTATTTAGGCGAGGGGTTAGCATAGCAAAGCCTCATCTGAAGACTGCTGCTAAACATATTATAGGCGACGTTATGACCAACATAGCCCATGCTGCATCTACGCCCAAACAGCAGGGGGCAGGCATGAGGGTATATGCCCGAAGAGCAACAAAGTATCCTCCTATAGGATGTGGGCGTACCCGTGCACCGGCACGACGTCGTAAACAGAATAAAAGATTGGCATCTATCAAAAAGAGATCCAAACCTAAAAGGAGCAGGAAGGTGGCATCCCGTCGTTTTAGAGGGGCAGCTAACGATATATTCATCTAGTATAGCAGGAGGGTTGAATAACAATGGCGTTGCTACATAACATGTCAGACGAATGCATTAAGAGCGAGCTGGATCTCTTCTCCCTGCCGATGACGCAGACATCGATAGAAAAAAGTACATATATTGAAATACCCCCGCTATCGGCGCTAACAGATGGTGGACCCATAGAGTTCTTTGTATCGGCCAGTAGCGAAGACTATATAGATCTAAACAACACGTATTTACATCTGAGGATCAAGATTACTAATCCTGATGGAACAGACTTGGCTCCGGCGGCACCCGTGGGACTGATTAACTATCCAGGATGCACGTTATTCTCCCAAGTAGATATTACTCTGGGTGATAGGCTTATCACCCAGTCGTCAAACACCTATCCATACAGAGGCATAATAGAATGCCTGCTAAACTATGGAAACGGAACATTAGACACCCAATTTGGCTGTGGTCTATTCCAGAAAGACACACATGGACATATGGACGAGATTCTTCCTGGAGGTCTCAATCTAGGCTTAACGACTAGGAGTGAATATACAGGGCGAAGTCGTATAGTGGAGCTGATATCCCCTATACACGTCGATATGTTTTTTCAGGAGAAACTGTTGATTAACGGAGTTGATCTCCGCATGAGATTCATTAGAGCAAAAAATGATTTCTGTCTCATGTCCGATGGGGCTGTGGAATACCGGGTCTCTATAGCGTCTGCAAATGTTTTCATTAAAAAGGTATCGGTAGCACCAGGCGTCAAGCTGGCACATGCCCGTGCGCTAAACCAAGCTAACGTTAAATACCCTGTTGATAGGGTACGTCTAAAGAATGTATCCATCGCTGCGGGCAGCCGTATATGCACACAGGATAATCTATTTCTAGGCCAAATACCCAAGATGGTTATTATAGGCTTTGTGAATAACGAAGCATTCACAGGGAGCTATGCCAGGAATCCTTTCAGATTCCAGCATTTCGGCATTGAGTTCTTATCCCTATATTGCGACGGTCAGGCATATCCCTCTAAACCCTTTCAGCCTGACTTTAGAAATGGTCTCTATACACGAGAATATTTCCAGCTCATTCAGGCTACAGGTCGACAGCTCAAAGATAGAGAAATAGCCATTAATCATAAGGAATTCGGGGGCGGGTATGCATTATTTTGTTTCAACCTTGAGGCAGATGAGGGCTGTGGACAACATGTATCGCTAGTCAGAACAGGGAATGTGAGGCTAGAGGCACGGTTCAGAGCAGCATTGGCTACAACGGTCAATTTGATATGTTATGCAGTTTATGATTCTGTTATAGAAATATCAAATAGACGACAGGTGCTGTTGGACTATTACTGAAAAAGGCGGTGCGATATGAATACTATAGAGCTAACAGCCGTGTGTCAGAAAATGGCACACAAGGCATATTTTCTCGGCGCGTTACCGTGTAATCACCTACCCCGGGAAATTCATCAGAGGCCTGCTATGATGGTGGTCAACACCGAACCTTCACATATGGCCGGTGCGCATTGGCTAGCCATCTATATTACTGATGAGAGACAGGGTTACTTTTTCGACTCCTACGGCAACCCACCCTCATACTCTGAGTTTCCTGAGACCATACAGCGTTTTCTCGATCAGCACTGTATAGATGTTGATCATTCTACACAACAGGTCCAGGATCCGTCAAGTACAGCATGTGGGCATCATTGTGTTTTTTTCTTGTTTAATATGCAAAAAGGGGTATCCTATCAAAAGTTTTTGAAAATGTATGGGGATAATTTACCCCGTAATGATGAAAAGGTTTATGACTTTGTTAACCGTGTACAACCTAATGTCTGTAATGAGCATGATATGATGTGTGTGCAGTCATGTGTATGCGGATGTAACATGTAGCATGTGTTGTTGTTGTTATGATTGTTTTCTGTATTGATAATAAAAGTACAATAATTTGATTACATTTTAGTAGTACTGTTTTCTTTTATTTTTACGGATAAAACATACATTTAGATACATAATTTAAAATGGCAACCACTCGGCCACATGCATTCCAGGTGAAGTAATAGATGACAAGGGCTGCTTGCGTTTCCTCCTTTTATCGGATGAGCCAGGGGCGGAGGCCATCGCATTGGCGTCCGTAGTGCCGGGGCTATGCTTATACATGTCTACAGTTTGCCTGAGTTGTTTATTAGGGATAGCCGATAGGGGTATATTATTACTGGCTAAAGATTTCAGAAATACATTCCAGCCCAGTGGTCTGACAGATTCGACAACATGGTAAGGGGCGGTAACATTCTTTAACAAATCAAACATATGGGACCCCTTAATAGTTTCGCCACGTAATATGATCTCCCCCTTGTCCGACCATGAAACATTTTTAGATTTCTTTAAAGAGTCCAGGATATGTCGGGTATTGCTCTTGCTTCTGACGGGTATATGTTTCATTATATCCTTATAGATATGATCGCCGGTGCCGTCATCGTCATCAGCACTATGTTGTGCCGCCATAGGCGTATGAACAGGGTCCCCCTCAGCAAGCGACAGAGTTAATTCTCCATGCTCGCGCTGCCCTTGCTTTACCATGGATAGATAACGCTGCAGGACAGCGCCGTACCTGGCCGCTTTTTCATATAGGTCTGTATCGGGAGTGTTCAACACCATCGTAATGGCTTTATCCAGCTCATTTTCAGCAGTCTGTCTAACAGAATCCCTGGGCGGGGTATGTTTTAAGGCATCGAGTTGATGTTGAGGAACTAGATACATCTTGTGCGTATGATCCATTATAATCACCCTCCTCTTGAGAACAGGCTTGTAAACAACGGTATGGCCACAGACAGCAGGGGTAGTAGAAATCCACCAGTCTGATTGATTAGTCTTTTCTTTCTAGATATTAGTACATTTTTATTGGCGAGAATTCTGAGGTCCTTCTTTCGTCTACGCAATTTCGTATGCTGGCGTGGAGTCAGAGGTATTTTGCCTTGTAAAATGTTCAAGGCTATTTCACACAGCGAGTTGATAAAGTCGGTGTTGGCTGTCCTGAGGATAACTTTACGTTGGGCCGGAGGTGCGCTATATAGTTGCTTAAGACGCTCACGATTTCTACTTATACGTGAGGACATGGTCTTTTGGGCTAATCACTTTGCAACATGCCGGTCTGACAATATATCTGTTCTAAGTCTCATGTTGTCTGGGGTCATGGCTTTAAAGTCTACAAGTAGATAGCCGTAAGGCATGTCGGTAGCATCGTTAAAGGCTTCTAGAAAATATTTTGTCTTGCATGGAAACATCTGTTTGGCTATCAACATAATCTGATATTTGTCACGAGGGTTCTTAAACAAAACCATGTAATTGGTATTTAGACTAATTGTACGGCTGGTTTTACCCTGCATAAATAAATTCTGGACCAGATACATACAACTGAGATTACGATGGTGTACATATTTGGTAAAAACGTACTGAACCTCTATATTATTGCATGCATCGTTCATCAAGTCGTCAATAATGAGCAGATTTCTAGTATGGACTGGTAAGATTGCATCATCACATAGAGATTTGGGGATCCCTTCTACAAAGTGAATGTTCCTTATTTTAAGTAAATCATCATATATGGGCTGCCAGCATGAATAAACATATACTATATTCTCAATCTTTTCTGAGAATAACCGATCCATATTTTCAATGACTGTTTTGACAAAGTAGGTTTTGCCGCTGTTTGAAGGTCCCGATACTACCATGCTGAACGGGTGTTGAAGTCTAGGGTCGAACGTTGTGTGTACAGCAGCCATCTCTGCGGTCTGTGTGCATCCCCTCTGATGGACGGATGTATTGTGACCATAGAACCGTGAAACATTTGACAGTTAACATTCTTTATTAACACCGACATGATTATTAGCACAGTCATTCATACAGAAATGATTAAAATAAAAAAGATGAAAGAAGAGAACATGGATCATTTGAAAACAATAAAAAACAAAATAGCTAATAGCATGATTATAACATAGTATGATTTGATTTTCTTAACACAATATGCATACCCCCCGCAAAAATATAAAATGAATAAAAACATGGATCATTTGAAAACGATATGTAAAAAGAAGAAGAAGAAAAAACATGGATCATGTGAAAAAGAGAAAAACAATAAACAAAATGGTTAATAACCGTAAGGAAGCGTGGTGTAGTCGGGGAAGACCCTGCGTTTGTTGCAAACCACCCTAAGCCGTTTAACTACAGTAGCGTTTTTAAGCAGAAACCTAGTCTTATCTCGCTGGATGGTATCTACAGTGGTGGTGATGTCGAGGGTTTGAGGCCGATGGTTGACAAAATCATCCAATAGACATTTCAGGGTCTGCTGGGTGACCACTTTAGCATTTGCTGCATTTAAAGTCACCCCTTTGCTTTTGACGACAGACTTGTGGTCACGGGTGTGGTATGCATAGCTTTTAGGACCTGTTGAGACATATTCGCTAATGTAATCCTCCTGTTCGGTACCATACAGATCACCATCATTTATCTCGTCGGTCAAGTCGCCCAGATAAGGGCCTAAAGGGGGTACCCAATCACCCTCCTTAGAAACAAAAATGATGCTGTCTGTGTCGCAGTAGAGGACACGTTCCTGTAGTTTGTCTAGAAGATCGTAGAGCATGAGCCTGGCATGGGCGGTAGTCACAGCCCCCACAATCACGTTGACATCCCGCGCCCTCGCGAGACGTGCATCTACATGTTTCCATTGTACAAGGGCTACTTCATCAGAGATAAAGCAAAAGTGACTAATGTGATAGCTATCGCTAAACATGAGCTGAGTGAACCTTTCAGGGTCAGAAATTAGCTCACAAGTGGGTAGGTCTGGGCGTAGTGAAAAGCGACCCCACAGACTGTTTAGAATCAACTTGTTGCAATTACGCATGGCCTTGTTCACACACATGTTGTCGTGATCCAACTGTATACCCTCTTTTGCCAGATAGTTTTGCACATACGCTCGCTGTTTCTCCGCAGTGTCCACTGTGCTGGGGTATCCTGAAGCCTCCTATTTACGCTTGAGAAACGTTTTGACATACCCTTTAAACAGAGTCTCTGACCGTTTGGGGTAGTGCCACACCTCATGCATTTGGATTAACTCGTAACCCATTTCGACTGCTTTTTGTAGCTCAAAAGTCACCCAGGTGCCTGTCAGAGCCCGTTCATCGTTGCAGTGATGACACGCGTCTGTCTGATTGAGCTCAGTGGCACATGTACCACAGAGGGGGAACATCAGCTTCCCATGACACCTGTAGGGGAGCACAGGATGGTAAAGACCTCTGGGGGGCAACACGGTGCATTTGATGATGCCGAAATACCCATCCAAAGGACCAAAATTCCTGAAAATGATCTGGGGGTGCCCTATAGGATAAGGACAGCGAGCCTGAACTGTGGGGTAGAGAGAGGTAAAGTCATAGTAGCGTATTTTCTCACCGGGCTCGGCCTTGTGATACATTTTGATGGCATTGGTGCGACCCCCATAGAGAGAGTCGCGAGGATCAATCCTAGGTTGTATCTTCAGAGTAGCCAAGAATGCCTGCACTGCAGCATTGGTCTTTTTCAGACCGTGCCACTCACACTCCCACATGACCACAACTCTTAAACCATGATCTCTTTCGAGAGCCTTGACTTTGAGGTGAAACTGCACCCACAATTCGCCATAGGTCTTCTTGAGGACAGGGTTCTGGTGGCCAGCGTTGTAGCACTGTTCACACCCATGATAAAAGCATCCTGCAAATTCATAGGCTGTGTTTATAGATGGTGCATGTCCGTCTAGGAAGAATGGTCCATATTTAGCCTCTCCATGGTTGAGAGCATGCCGAATCTCCATGTTATTGGAGTGGGATAGATATTCAAGCCACTGGATGGATGCGCATGAGAACGACTTTTGCTTTTTCTGATAGACCCCCTCGTAGGTCAGTGCCAGGACGTTTTTCTTCAAGAACGACTTTTTGAAGGTGGCCATGCACGCCGAAGCCAGAGTGGCATAGGACAAGGGGTCTATAGTGGCACACTCTATGAAATTTTCCCTGTAGATCCCACACGCCGTGTATAGGATCCTCACGTCGTTGACACAGTAGAGACGCAGCTGTTTCTGAAAGTCAAATTTTTTATGTCGTACAGATCTGTACCAAATAGCAAAATCTGTCTTTTGATCGCTAGTCATGGAATCATATCCATAATATGAGATCTCAGGGTAGGCACCGACATAAGACTCGTTGGCCCGTGTGTTGAATTTATGCGGAAAATTACCTTTTGCCATATCGTCAAAATCCAACGCCGCCGGTGCATTAGCCAATCGCATGGGCAAGAAGCTAAATGAGTCGACCCATCTCTGATGGTAGGCGTCATCACGCATCAAAATGACTCTGCTACCCTTCATGACTAAAGTGGGTTTAATAGCCTGCTTGGTCATGGAATCCAGGACGATATAGTTATCAAAGCCCGACGCATTGTGTGCAACAAATGTATACAACGAATACTCCCCTCTTCTGTAGCGTTTCACAAACTCGCTTACACAACCTAGACCTGTAGCATACCATTCTATGCCTTCAGACGTTGTAGCAGCCACACAGTTTGCTTCGTGACGACCATCATGCATGCGCGTTTCGAAATCATAGTATATGTATTTATTAGGCGGAGCGTCGTCATCAGAGTCATCCGATGGACCCCAGCGACCACCCCTGCGTTTCTTTTTCTTTTTCTTTTTGTATGGCTGGATATAGCAATCATGTATTCCATCATCGGGCCTCGGCTCCCCACAGTTACGACACTTTGCCTCGCTGCATACGTGACCATTATCGACACCTTCCTCCTCCTCCTCCTCCTCCTCATCCTCCTCCCCCACCCCCTTCTTCTTCTTCTTCGGTATGATATACTGTCTACAACAACGATCGCAGTATTTGAGCTTTTCACAAGGTATCATGTCATGTTTGGCAGAATGCTTCTTGTGTGTGTTGTAGCAGACCTGCGAACGGCATATACGACTACAGTCCTTGCACTTTATCGTGCGACCTGATAGTCTATCGCACACTGTCAGACACACATTGCAATGGATCGGGCATTTGTGGAATAGAATTCCCTCATGGGCCTTGTAACAATATTCACACACATATCCCGTACCAAAGAATGCCGTTCTGTTCTCTATGCAATGATAATGGTTATCATGGAGGTATAGCCATACTGTTTTTGGATGTTGGCCCGTATGTGTCTGGAACATCTCCAGCTTCCTGAATGCATCATTATGATGAAATATCAGGATTTTAACATCTAGATGTCTCTCAAATTTGGAAACATCCGAGAAACCCACAGAGTGATCTGGGGCAAACCCCAGATCACTGTGTAATTTGCGAGCCGCCTCCAAATTAGTCTCTTCGGCCGCTGTGTCACCCCCGGTTACCCCCTCATGCAGAAAATGTGTCATGCATAGTGAGAAACACAAATTGTCGTGAGTATTACTCGGTGTGTAGAGACTTAGCTTCTTCTTGTGTATGATTTCATCATAGGGAATGTTTTTTAACTTCAAACGTGCCCCACCCCGTTTGTTGTGGACCCCTGTGACCACCAACTCTAGCACATCATCCGTCAGACCTGTGTCGTTGCTCTGTATGACTTGGATAATATGCTCCATAAACAAATCCGCATTGTAATCGTCACCCGTTACGAGCACAGCCTGTACATCAGAGGCCAATGAAGGGCCTCTCAGCACCACGTTTAAGACACTACCATCGGCTGCACTTTGCGAGCAGCTTGTTATGACACCCGACAGCCTCTCCCTGATCAAATCAGGGACCTCCTGTAAATTTGCAAGGGATATACTTCTCAGATCAATGGACTGTCTAACCTCAAAGCCGTTAAACCGGGGAAATAATCTGGTATGCAACTCGTCATTATCTTCCCCCGTTACAGCAGGCACCTGTGTACCATCATAAGCAGCACCATCACCAGCACCTCCATCCCCCACCCCGCTACCGTCACCACTGCCATCATCGTCAACAACAGCCTCGCCATCACCGCCACCACCACAACCCCCCACGCCACCACCACCACCACCACCACCGACCTGTATATTCGACTCTATAGGGACCCCTGCCACAGCCGGGGGGTCCTGAAAACCCTCACCAATCCCTTCATCACGTGGCGACCCTTGCAATACATCGATCTGCGCTGATATGTATAGACTCTCTTGTGCACTATCCAACCACCCCCCGACAGCGTTAAGTACATCTCGTGTGTTTGCCCCCGCATACAACACACCCCTCGACTCTATAGGGACCCCTGCCGCAGCCGGGGGGTCCTGAAAACCCTCGCCAATCCCTTCATCACGTTGCGACCCATGCAATACATCGATCTGTGTGGATATGTATAGACTCTCTTGTGCACTATCCAACCACCCCCCGACAGCGTTAAGTACATCTCGCGTGTTTGCCCCCGCATACAACACACCCCTTGCGTCTAAATCTCCTGGTGCCTCTAGCCCCACCACGCCATCTAGACATGGTTCGTTCGAAACATTTATCTGTGCTGCCTGATATAGAGCATTAGCCATGCTACGGCCCCATGCATCAGCTGCAATTAACACCCGTCTAGTTCTATCTATGCCAACACATATTTCCCGCCTGTCTAAACAACCTTCTGCATACATGCCCCCACCCACCACATGGCCTACGGCCGACAAATGAGACGTATCGCCGGTTGCGTCATACCTCATTGCCATCTCTTCAAGTTCTAAATCCATAATGCTACCCCCACTATCAGATCTACGCCGTCTCTTGGGATTACCGTCTATAGATTTGAATTTCCTTTTTCTAGGGTTAATGGCGTTATGCATAGTGTACGGCTATAGTTTTTTTTTAATGCTGATAGATAGAAAAAAAAAATAAATAAAATAAAATAAAATATATATATATATATATATATATATATATATATATATATATATATAAAAATTATATTTAAAAAAAAAAACGTTAATTAGTCAGGTATTAAAAGAAAAAAAGTTTTATTACATGCAGTTTAAAACAAAAAAAAAATACCCTCTCCACAAGATAAAAGAAAAATAAAAGAAAAAACATTAAAAACAAAAACACAAATCAAATAATAGCATTCACCGTAAGCTTTGCTAGTGTGTCATTCATCACAGACATCTCGGTACACATTGCCCGATAGGCATTGACGTTAGCTTCACTAGCAGATTCCATTAACCAGAATTTTCGAGCGGTTTTAGAAGCTCTTAACCCCTCTTGCGCATTAATTCTCTCTATGCCCTGTGTGTTGACACGCACAGCTGCCTCGGCATCCAAATGCTTACGCTGAAGGGCCACGATAGCACGTCCATTACTGGTCTCAGTGTTTGGGGATTCAGCAGTCATACGATCACGCGCATTTTCGGCCCTGATAGCGATGAAGGACTGCTTCGTCTGCTCTTCGAGAGCCTGATATCTACTGTCACCACGTTTACCAGCCGCCACTCCCAGTTTACTCTGACGAGCAATGGCTAAGGAGTTTACATTCACCGTTGCAGTTAACACGGCTAATTTATCAGCAAATTCTTTACGCCATTTAGCATCTCGCACCCCTGCATGGTATTCACCAACAGCAATTGCGGGACCGGCTGGTAGCCGCGGCACCGCTACCTCATGAGCGATGGGACTCACGATACACGGAGGGTCGCGGATAGGGTCTTGAATGGTGTGTAGGGATCCAGATGCAGGACCTGCAGGCTGGTGGTGTTGTACAGGCTCTGCACTGGTGGTAGCCTCTACGGATGTAGCTGGAGAGTCGACCCACAGAGCTGGAGTGAAGTCGATATGATCCAACAGCGATGAATTCCAGGACGAGTCCAGGACGTCGCCAAGACCAGCCCAATCATTGGCGGTCAACCCTGCTAGTGGCGCACACTGGGGATCTCCATGGACTATTTGTAATAGAAAAAAGAAAAGAAATCAGTATCAATCCCATCATGATCATTACACTCTATAGAATATACACATACTTTTTTTTTTCATTTAATTTCCTACCGTGTTGTATAGTCCCATCCGGTTGCACTGTGACTGTCTCTGTAGGCGACGCCGACACATGCACATCCACTTCCCCGATCACTTGGTGTTTGGAATCAGACCATACAGCTCCATGTTGCACGATTTGCGGGTTTATAACGGCCTGAATAACCTGATTATAATTCTCCGGAGCTAGACCACCATGGGTGGCGTCCTTGCGGGCCTTTTTCAAAGGAATTTGTAGCTGTTCTATGGCCTGCGGTGAGCAGGGTATAGCCCCGCCTATTCCCGCCAACCTTTTCAAATTCTTCTTGGATAGTCGACTTGGAGTTGGTCCGGGGGTTCGCTGATTGACTTTGGCCGCGATAGGTACTAAACGTGGATCAAAAACAAAATACAAAAGTATTCAGGGGTTAGTTTTGGTTGTTTCAGATGTTAAATTAATAGATATTTTATTTTGGTAATACAATAGATATACTAATGGCGGACGTATTAACAACTTACCAAAACTATCGCTTGTCAACGCATTAGTCTGATCGGCTAGAATTGGTCTTTGAATGTTGAGCCGAATATCATGCAAACCTGTTACACATTGGGAAAACACAAATTTAATAGTTGTTCTACATGAATATACCATAGCAACTAATAATAATAATGATAGAGAGAGTGTTATGGATCTATATATAACACACTACTATAAAAACAAACAAACATACTTCCTCGTGGACCCTGCGGCTGTTTCACGCTCTCGCCGCCGGGACCGCGAATCGCTGTGAAGTAATCGATGCTTCGGTCAGATATAAACAGCTGATTCACATAGACATAGTCATAATATAATCATAATACACTCATATGAATACTTACAGTCCGTCGGCATAGTAGTGCCGGACGGATCGATGTTTTTTTTTTTTCTTCCAGCTGCTACGACGCGTTTACTATCTTAGAATAGTGTGTCTAACGTCCGGGGTCAGAGGCCGTACTCTTCCGTATCAATGGGGCCCGTATATTTATGCATGATAGCACCCCCTCTGTAGACATTCGCACCTAGGCCCCCCGACGTCATAGACTCCTGACCAATAGGTACTGATCACACACATACTTGGGCACCGCAGGCCTACGCACACTCATCGCATCATAGACAGACAATCTCCTAATGGTAAAATAAAGTTAAACCAAATACACTATATTAGATGAAAATTACTAAAATATCTTAATAGTATCATGATATCGCCTAATATATTGTCAAGGTGGACCACAGGCCGTATCTTCACTATGTTAGTACTATGTCCCGCTGGTGAACCCTCCTTTTAATCCTAATATAGATATACCTATAAATATTTATATATATATATATATCTATATCATATCCCATATACGGATATGTTATCGGTACCCCCAGTACTATATATAAATATATCTGCCGGTTTCATAAAATAGTAGGGTAGATTAAAAAACGCCTTAATACGCCGCACACACACACACACACACACACACACACACACACACACACACACACACACACACACACACACACACACACACACACACACACACACACACACACCCACACCCACACCCACACACACACACACACACACACACACACACACACCCTCCAAATCACTCTGCATAGTACCAGGGAGCCATCAAACAGCACGTGTCTTCCATAGACAGCTCCCCCATAATCAACATGGAGCCGGGGGGTGCCCGTCAGACATGTGTAACAATAGAGGTGTTGCTTCTCCACAGACATTATGGCATCGAATTATACACCCCACCGTTTCCATTGGCATTGAATTACACTTTTATCCTACACTACTTACAAACACATTTGTTATAAGAATTGTACCATATAATGATGCTGCTGTCCACATATTGTTAATAGAATCATAGCCCATGAAACATCTGTTGACACACACACCCACGCACACGCGCACACGCACACGCACACGCGCACACACACACACACACACACACACACACACACACACACACACACACACACACACACACACACACACACACATCCACACACACACACACACACACCACACACACACACACACACACACTGTGTGATAAGCTGAAAGGAGCTTCAGCAGCCTCTGAAGGCTGAAAACATGGATGCGAAGTACAATGACACAAACATGTCTCAACAGTGTAACCGTGTGTTATGTTCAAAAGCACAAGCTGGATCTGTTGGACAGGAAAATGATTGCAGAACAATTAGTTTGTCATAATGAGCAGAGACAAAACACATTTGTAAAGCCACTTGAGGCTGTTGCCATGAATGTTCATAACTGTAGCTCTAATGACATTTGGCTAGAGCGTTTGTTACTTGTATGTAGTGATGTTATTATGTAGTGACACACAGAGTGCAGGCTGTCAAACCAGTGGTCAAGTTCAACTTCAAATGTTCTCCATTTCATGCTGAGACCTATCTATGATCTATGTATAATGTTGGGCTTATGTGTTTATGGTGTGGTATTACTGATTATACAGTAGCCTAACTGAAAATAAAACGTGTCTGATCGAATGGAACGCACTTGCATGCTTCTAATGTTCTAAGAAAACAAGATGAACCCTTGACACACACTGTTGAGGACATTTCACGTTCAAGTGTCTGCAGAGGGAGAGAAGTCAACTTACTTGTTTTCTCTTGAAAAAGCCGTCTATAGTCCCCTGTCTTTTTCTTTTAGTTTTCGGCATCATTGGCTATATTGCACGAAAAAATAAAACAGTTTTAAAACTAAAGTAGGCTTAGTTCCCGTCGGAAGAATGAATGGGATCTTATGCTAGGAGGTAACTAGCTCTTGAATAGAGAGCCATGAACCTTGCATCTATTAATGATAAATAATTAATCGCTTAATCGCTTTAATCGCTTAATATGCCTGAAAATGTTGCCTTCATTACAGGCAGTGAATGATGCTGATCTAAAACAGTGATTCAATTCTACCTTTTCATTGAAGGCGTCAAGTCAGTATGCAGCACGAACAGTTAGGCACAGCAATCTGTGAGAAACTGCTTGAATGACCGCGGTCACCGCGCTGAGCTCTCAGGCAGTCGGGTCTCGGGAGCACCGCTGCCAGCGCTTTCTGCAGGCTGCGCGAGCTGTTTAGTCTACGTAACGTCAATTGTAGCGCTGGGATTTACAGAGTGATCATTTGATACAGAGGGATGCAATCATAGCAACCATTTTAAATTGCATACAACAGGCGAACGTTTACTATTTTTTTATTAGAAAAGCTGATTTTTGTGAGGATTTGACGAACAAAAGTGGAGGGGATGGAATGGCCTTCCAATAGAAGTGAGGGGGATGCATCGTACTCATCCCCCGCGTCTGATACGCGCCTGACCACAATTATAGCCTATTAAATAATGACGCTAAGCTGCCAAGCTTTGTATTCTGTAACTTACCTGATATGAAGTGATCGCTGCACAAGCGGAATCCAACAGCCGGGGGGTCCCATTTTTCAGTCTTTTTTTGCTTGCTCCTGGCTCTTTTAATGGCGCTGATCCACTTAGCTCGCCTCTCCGCATCTTTAGGAATGCGGTAGAACGACGTACATTTATTTTTGCCTCGTTTATTTGTGCAACCTGGTGCACAACAGTTATCGACCATGTCTGCTCCACCACAAGAGCGCCAGTCTGCCGAATACTGCCAAAATGGTGGTGCCCACGTTTTCCCCGCCCCAACAACGTCAACACCCGGAACTCTATTGCAGCCAATGAGCTCGAGTTGACCCTGCTTAGCCTCCGAGATCAGACGAGATCGCGCGTGCTCAGGGTGGTATGGCCGTAAGCAATTATTGTCTTGTCCATACTAACTTTTATACAGGAGGAACCCATAATGAGTGGGAGCGCTGCTGTGGCCAGAGACGGGACTTGTACAGAAACAATAATTTGATCCATAATGAATGAAAGAAATGAATGAATGAATGAATGACTACGTTATTCCAGACTCAGAGTTCCACATCTGAATGTAATGCATTACACTGCTTGGGCGTGATCGTTTGCGTGATCTTTTGAATAAACGTAGCGTTGCAAAACGTGGGATGGACGGCATTAGTCAGCGCGATGAAGCCATTCATAGCTATTATTTCTTTAGAACAACATGATCAGGGGAGAGCGCGAACGCAGTCCCCCACTACCAGAAATTATGCAATCGAGATTCCCACATTTGGGGAATTCGCACGGGTCAGCAACAGCCTCAGTGCAATGGCTGAGCCTCGCTATGGGTGAACCACCTTCTTGATCGTGGTATCGCCCTTGCCAGGTAAGTATGAGTTGTACACGTTCAGGTGGGCTGAACGATGCCCACGCTTGTTCCCGTGGAGAACGGTTGCAAAGCATTCGGAGATGTCTAGACTTTAATAAACACTGTAGACCACCGGTCACACGATGACAGGCGAATCTGAAATCAGCGTGATGGAAGCATAACGAAAGGAAACCTGGAGATCCGAGTTATCGACCCGCCACAGAAAGAATCCTTTTTTCTTTCTTAAACAACAGAATATCGTTGGAATAATTGTAAACAGTGCGTTTATGAATTGTAAATGACACTTTATTGTCTACAGGCGGACGGGTGTACTCTCAGGTAGTGATGTTATGGTTTGCGTCGAGGCATCGGGGCGTGTGTCGAGTACCTCGGCTCCTCCCCCAGCGAAGCTCCGTATCACATAGGCGAAATGACGTAGCGCGTGACGTTCGTATGGGGCGCCGTTTGTAAAAACTCTGTTACAATTTTTTAGCTGATACATTTTCAACATTTAGCTCACTTTCCTCACATTTAGCGCATTTTCCTCACATTTGAGAGAAATTCGTGTAAAACAACATGTTATATTTAATTGTCAACAATATGTTCAAATGTACAAAATCCATGTTAGAAATTATATCTAAATGTTATATCTAAATCTAAATGTTAAATATAAATATAAATGTTAAATTTATATCTAAATGTTAAATGTTAAATCTAAATGTTAAATCTAAATCTAAATGTTACATTTATATCTAAATGTTAAATCTAAATCTAAATGTTAAATCTAAATCTAAATATTATATATAAATATAGATGTTAAATGTTAAATGTAAATGTTAAATCTATATCTAAATGTTAAATGTTAAATCTAAATGTTAAATCTAAATCTAAATGTTAAATCTAAATCTAAATGTTAAATGTTAAATCTAAATGTTAAATGTTAAATCTAAATGTTAACTCTAAATGTGTCGCCAAGTGTAAAGCTAAATATTTAGAAAATATTCAAATCCTTCGAAACCACGCCCGCTTCAAATCGCGCGGCAAAGATCGAGCGGCAAAGATCGAGCGGCAAAGTCAAAGACAAAGAAGACAAAGACAAAGACAAAGACAAGCAGGCATGGCCGGACGATCTCTGGGAGTCCTGGACATCGAACGGGTGGTCATTGCAGCTGTACGGGCTGCACTCCAGGGTGTAGCTCCCCCAGTCCAGTCCACATCAGCAACGGTAAGTTAAGTTGTTTTAATTTGATTATTAATTATTAATTAATTCTTTATGCAGACGAGGGGGTTAGCCACTGTTAGCTAACCCAGCCAGTTAGCTGTGTGGTATATGCTAGCTGAAGTTTTGTTATCCACTCCACTGTAAGGACTCTCTGTAGCCTAGTTGACTTAGTGATTACCAGTGACAAAACCGACCACTTACTCTATGAAGCCTGTGCTGTGGTTAACATGTGTAATATTAACGTACTTTGCCGCTATATCTCACATCTAAAATGCGGGCTCTTGTTTCAGGTTTCAACACCAGCGGTGCCCAGTGCCTCAGGCACTTCCAACTTTGCCACCACCGTCACATCACTGAGATCAGTAAGTTGTGATATAATAGCTGGATAACGTTTATGTTACCCTGAGAAGAATACAACTATTGATATAAAATAACTGGTTAATATTGAAGTTCAACACTGGTAATTTGAGGATCAGGGCTACAACTAACAATTCGTTTCATAATCGATTAATCTGATGGTTATATTCTCGATTAATCTATTAGTTGTTTGGTCCATAAAATGATAAAATGTTGATCGCTATTTCCCAAAGTTCAAGATGACATACTCGTTGTCTTGTTCTGTCCACAACCTAAGGATATTTAGTTTACTGTCAAACGGGACTAAAGAAACCAATACATATTATAAATAAAGGTTGTTGGTGTTATTATTATTTGAGATACTGGAATAAGATCATTTTTACTCAAACCGATTATAAATTATCAAAATAGTTGGCAATTAGTTAAATTGTTGTCAACTAATCAATTAATAAAGTGTTAATGTGAAATGTACTAACTTGATTGGCATATAATGATTTCATCCTGTGCATGGCAAAATTACATTAAATGTC
Source organism: Gadus chalcogrammus (assembly GCF_026213295.1). Classification (NCBI taxonomy): domain Eukaryota; kingdom Metazoa; phylum Chordata; class Actinopteri; order Gadiformes; family Gadidae; genus Gadus; species Gadus chalcogrammus. The sequence continues at coordinate 16,982,089 of NC_079413.1, read as the reverse complement.
AGCATGGAGACCTGTATGCAGTTCTTTACAACTTTACTGTTAAACTTGTTAAACTTGGTCATTATCAGCTCTATTAAGAAAAGTCTCTTGATCTGCTTGTTTTCAATAGGCTCCTCTGCCATCCATCCCTCTACGTAATCGGGCTCAATCGGGATACTTGAGACGAAGGAATGTCAAAACATACACGAAGGATGTTGTATGTTTAACTTTTTCACCGGGGGTATCGGTCTTCATTATACCCAGAGGAGAAACTCGGACCAGGTTAGCCACGGCTGGCCTTGTTGGAAAAATTTCTTTTTCCACAGAATGGTCTGAAGACCAAGTGAGAGCTGAAATAACAGCTATCTTCAGTGGAGTATTTGGCTTATCAGAGCACCAGTCACTTCCATTTCAGTTTTTGAGCACCATCAAGGGGTGTAAAAAACTGATGATACCGCAGGTCACCTCCAATTTCCCCTGGGGTGGTAAAGAAGTTGCCTCCGTCTGTTCCAGCACATGCCTGTATATTATGGCAGAAATGGAAGTTCCTGCACAGGTGAGCATTTTATTGAATACATTAGTGTGGTAACTCGGCGGACAAAAGGCTCAGTCTAAATCGGGTGCTGCCCATTTATTGAACTCAGAAAAAGCTTTCAGCCCACACTAGTCCACAGTTTTTTGGCCCCTATATTTTCACAGACCTTGGGCCTTGATCTGTTACTGCACATGGGACGGAACACCCATAAACTGGTGCTCCAGTGATGAGCACACCTGTACTCAATAACTGAATCATCCCCCACATCCTATTCCAACACATACCTCTATCTCCATTTACTAGCTAGATGTTGTCTCCCCACACCAAGAAAATATGTAATTTTTCAATCAGATACAATTATGTCTGATTGAATTACTGTTCAAGTTGCCTGTTTTTACATAGGAGTACCTTTTTCTTTTGTGCAGAACTGTAGTGTGGAGCTGTCTGATGACAGTGATTTTGAAAGCCCGGTTGTGCAACGAAGGAGAGGTGAGTAAAAAAATAAATAAATTACACCCCTCATTTGTATAGAAAATCCCAGTAAACGACTCTCGAACCTCTCGAGGTTAATTGCTGATCTGACTTGATTTTTGTGATGAATTGGTGACTTATTGCATTATTGAACTTATTGAAACAAGTATTGTTTAGGTTATTATTAAGAGTTACTGGGTAGATTCTCTTTATGTAGTGACTCGGAGAGATGCACCGTCCAGAGCCAAGAGCGAACACTGTGAGAGGCAAGAGAGGGTGGAAGCCAGTGCTCCTCCATCTGATGATGGGATGGACCTACAGGGACAGCGAGGGCCAAATGAAGCTATTAGGGATGCAAACAATTAATCGATTATCGATTAATTGTCGATAAGAGATTACTCGATTAAAATAAATTACTTGCAATTAATCGCGTTTTTAACCCGTAATTCCCCACTCGTCCACGTGAGGGCGCGCTTGACGCCAGACGTACTTGACGCACACGCGGGAACACAAGCGGGAACACAAGCGAAGCAGCACAAGACAAACGAAAAGCGGGACACTGACACGATGAAGACGGCAAAAGGGAGTGCAGTATGGAGCCACTTTAAGTTGGTTAATGACGACAAAGACGCCAAATGCACAATATGTGGAAGTATTTTAAAGTACAACAACTAAACGACATCGTTGAATTACCACCTAAATGTGTCACATTCAAATGTGTCGCTGCTCCTTTACTTAGAAAGGAGTCATCTGAGGTGGTTCGGGCATCTGGCAAGGATGCCCACTGGGCGCCTCCCTTGGGAGGTGTTTCAGGCACGTCCATTGGGGAGGAGACCTCGGGGAAGACCCAGGACTAGGTGGAGAGATTATATCTCAACACTGGCCTGGGAACGCCTCGGGATCCCCCCGTCAGAGCTGGTCAATGTGGCCCGGGAAAGGGAAGTCTGGGGCCCCCTGCTTGAGCTGCTCCCCCCGCGACCCGACCCCGGATAAGCGGATGACGATGAGATGAGATGTGTCACATTCAGAAGGAAATTCAGCTTCAGAGAAGAATTGCCGTTTATCAATGAATCGATCATCGATCGATAAGATGAAACAACTATCGATTAATGAATTACTCGATAATTTGCATCCCTAGAAGCTATGAATCACTTTGCAGGTTAATTTCTGATCTGACTTGATTTTTGTGATGAATTGGTGACTTATTGCATTATTGAACTTATTGAAACAAAACCGTTATTATTTGTGTGGAGTGAAAATAGTAGGGTTGGGAATAATAATCTATTCTTCGATGCATCGCGATTCTCTCTAGAATGATTCTGTCTCAATGCAGATAAATTAATAATCGGAATTACCTTTTTTTTATTGGCCAATCTGATTTGTTTTGACACGATTGCGATTCAGCCTACGCATAGCATGCACGCAAACTCACAGCCAGACACAAGAACTCCTTCTAATTCAAGAGCAGCTTTTTCTTTGACATAGAAAATAAAACTGAACCCTATTTTTTACAAACTTCCATATTGTGTTGTAATGCAAGCTGCATTGATTATTGCATTGTTCATAGAAAGTCATATTTGTGACAAAAGCTTTTTCTCTAATAAAATATTAGATAAGTGAATTCATCTGTTGATGTCTTTGATGGTCATCACAAAAGTAGGAAGTGGTAGCAAACTCAGATGTGTTTATATATTTTTGAAAATCACGCATGGAAATGTTCATACCGGTAAATTTTTTTGTTGCATCGATAATCGGTTTAGAATCTAATCGTTTACCTCATAATCGGAATCAAATCGTGAGGTGCCAAGAGATTCCCACCCCTAAAAAACAGTGTAGCATAATTTGCATCAATGGATTGAAAGTATTGTTTAGGTTATTATTAAGAGTTACTGAGTAGATTCTCTTTATGTAGTGACTCAGAGACATGCACCGTCCAGAGCCCAGAGCGAACACTGTGAGAGGCAAGAGAGGGTGGAAGCCAGTGCTCCTCCATCCGATGATGGGATGGACCTACAGGGACAGCGAGGGCCAAATGAAGCTATGAATCACTTTGCAGATTTCATGTACAGTTATATGTATTAACTTAAGGTTCTCATGTAATATTTGTTACATTTTATGTTGGTCCATTTTGTTAGGGAATGAATCTTTTATCCTTGTGTCTTAATTAACAGTCCTATTGATATTGAAGAAGATGAAGCCATTGAGGAGGCCATCAGACGCAGTCTTTTAGAAGAGTCTGTGCAGCCCTTACAGGATTCAAGGTATACTTGCTTTGCTCATTTTTAACTTTCAGTGTTGCACCAGTCAAAATTAGAGTGGTCAGTGTGGCTTTCATGTGTGCTGGTAATAATCATTATCCTTTATGTTCTGAAGGTTTGCAGAAAGATTGAGCATAGAAGAAATGACAGGAATTGTGAAAGCTCACAGTGAGAGGGTTGTCACAGATGCATACAGACCAATCTACATCAGCCGAGGGAACGTGTGGACAACTGCCCTCCGACAGTTTAGTAGACGGAAATTCACTGAGTGCACCGATCTGCTGTATGTCACCTTTGCCAGTGACGAAGGCACCAACGAAGATGGAGAAGACCTCGGAGGGCCACGGCGAGAATTCTTCCGTCTGCTTGTGAAAGCCATCTTCAAAGAGAGTGGAGCATTTGAAGGTAATCTTTTTTTTTTTTTGCATAATTGTTATGTACTTTACATCAAATGTACTTCTGTGCTGTGGTGGTACAATTATTTTACTTGCATACTGGGTAAGCTGCCCTCTTAAAGTTTGGGTAACATACATAATTGGCGCTTTATTAGCCAATTAAAGGATACTGGCTTTCTTTGTCGACATTTCTGTCTTTCAGAGGCTATAGTGGTCATGCTAGCTTGTTGGAAGGGGGCTAAATAGCAATAACAAATAATAAGTTAGGCTAAATTTATGCCCTTGACTTCTCACCTCAAGATAATAGATATCTGAATGAAAATGGGTACTCAAAAACTTAAAACCCAACACATCTTCAATAAACCTTGTAACATGTAACTTTATGCCAATCCCTTGCAGTTTATGCATGCAGTATAAATTTGTTTTTGCCTATTCTAAAATTCTATTCCATATACAGTTTTTCTGTTATAGGTTAATGGTATTCAGATTATTGTATGATATCTTGAGTGATTCTAGTTGTCTTTACTGAATAAACAAATTGCTTTTTGTCCTTTTGTCCTAGAGTCTCTAAATGGCTTCACTCCAAGAATGAACATTTCTCATGTGCAGAATGGAGTGTACCGCACTATTGGACAGATGATGTCTACCATCATCGTCCAGGGTGGTGAACCTCCAGCCCTCCTTTCTCCTCTGGTAGTGGACTACCTTCTGACAGGACACATCTTTCAGTTGAAGGTCACTCCAGATGATGTAGCTGACATGGAACTGAGAGAAGCCCTGAAGAAGGTATGATATGAGTGTGATAAAATGTTATTCGCTTCAATCCCAGTTTCTGAGGCATTTATTTAAATTCTGAATGCATCTATCATATCCTTATTTTTCGATTGCACCTTAAGGTTGATCAAGCATTAACCACAGAGGAGCTGGAGCAAGCAGTGGAATGCTGTGACTCATGGAGATACCAACTCGAAGGTCTTCCGAACCCAGTCAGCATGGACAACAAAGATGCATTTGTGCAGAATGCAATACTTTTCCATGTCGTCATTCAACGACAGAGCTGCTATGATCAGTTAGTTGAGGGTTTGAAGTACTACGAGGTAAGTTTAGACTTAAATGTAACTAATTGCATTGTAGTGTACAACAGATGGTGAATTGCTTGTGCATGATTTTATAGCACACTGGAACACTGTTCAGTCCCATTCAAAATAAACAATGTGAATTATCTACAGATCGCACGAGTGTTCAGACACCGACTACATTACTTGCCCACCACCCCAATCGCTTTGCCTTTTTTATATATATATATATATATATATATATATATATATATATATATATAAGCTTACTGTAAAACACTAAGTATGCTATAACTATGTTATCAATATGTATTTGGATGATGGATCACAGGTTCTGCCACTCCTGAAAGAAAGGCCTTGCCTTAGGGTCCTTCTTGATATGCCCGAAGAACCCAGTGATGTCCCAGCAGATGTTGTGGCTACCCTCCTGAAACCCAACTACTCTGTTCTGGGAAGTAACAAAAGACCAAGAGAGGAGTTAATGGTGGTTAAATTCAGAGAGTTTCTTCACTGTGTACAAGGTAAATGGATGTCAAATGTAGCATGGATTAAAAAAATAATCTCTTCCCTGATAAACTAAATTTGCTAACCATTATTTTCATTATCAATTAATCTGCCAAATGTTTTTTAATTGATTAGTTTGGTCCATAAAATCAGACACTTGAAAAATGTTTAACTGTCATCCAAACCTCAATATGACATCCTCAAGTATCTTATTCTGTCCATAGCCCCAAATATTCAGTTTACAGTCAGAACAAACGAGAAAAATTCACATTTAGGAAGCTGGACTCAGAATCGTTCCTACCGATTAATTGATTATCAAAATAGTTGTTAATTAATTTAATAGTTAACTAATGGATTAATTGTTACACCTCTAATCCTAAACAAGTGTCTTGATTGGCTGAATAAGGTGTCCTGGTGGTGGAATAGAGCAAATATGTGGCATGGATGGTTTATTCAAGGACTGGTTTGAGAACCCTAGATGTAGAAGATATTGCAGTGCATGTCATAGTACAATGTATTCAGTATCCTACTGCAGTCATAAGTGTTACAATAGGCATTTGTGATAAGTGTTTGCTCTGCCTTATTTCTACATTCTCCTACCTATGTTGAGGATAATTACAATATGTAATTTCACATTTCACTATGACGTGTCATGGTACGTCATACATGTCATGTTATCTACATATTTTGAAGTCAAGCTATATGACAATTCTGTTTTGTAGATACAATTATAATGTCTATATATATTATTTTGTTCTGAAACTTTTCAACCTTGTAGAGAAGGAGCTTGGGGAACATCTTAACGGCAGGAACCTCACTGAGGCAGAAAATGTGTTTATCCTGACATTGAATCCTGGACACATCCTAGCCTTTGCAACGGGAAGCAGCAAAGTTCCTGCAATTGGATTTTCTCCCAGTCCAAAACTGACTTTTGTTCATGATGACACGAAGCACCTCCTCATTGCTCACACCTGCTCAAATGAGCTTCAGATCTTTGTTAATAGAAAGAATCTGGCAGATGACGATGAGTTTGATTACAATTGTCTGGTGGCTCTCATGAATGGATCAATTTTTAGTGCTGTGTAGTCTCGAAAAAAAATGCTTGGACTGTACATTTGGAGCCCAGATCTTTTAATGGGTGGACTTGTTTAGAATCTGGTGTAGCATGTTGTTTGAGTTAAAATGTTGTTTCACCTAAACTCTGATCTGAACTATGTGTCATATATAGTTTGGACGACGGTTTACTCGTGTTTTTATTAATTATTCTCAGGTGTGTTGTCTGATTAATATTCATTATTCATTTTAGCTGTATCAGACAGACTATTGTTTTCATTCCGTTAAATTATTTAAATGCAGTATTTCAAATAAGTGCCCGGTTCCTATAGACTCACAGGTGTGAGTTAAAATAAAATATATCTTTGCACACGATCACGTTCCAAATCCCTACTTTCTTGACTTTTCCTAAGTATGTTTGTTGCACAACCCTGTGTTCATACTTTTTTTTTTCAGACCGGGAAAGCTATTATAGAGCATTTTTTATGTATTCCTATGTAATTGTTTTTTTTTCCAAGGATGCAATGCTCTTCCTTTGTCAGCAGAGGTCGCAAGGGGACATACTGAAGTGAATAAGATTGATATCTATAGGTAGATATACAGACAGGCAGACAGACACAGACAGAGGTGGCCAATACGTCGACCGCGATCGACTGGTCGACCGCGAGAGTAGTGCGGGTCGATTGCGTGACATTAAAATAATTATAATTCAAAGTTTATAGATTTTTTATTTTATTAATATAATTGAAAAATATATTTAAAAAAAAAGGATGTAAAAATATAGAATGATATAAAAATGAGTTGACACACTGCTCAAACTATTGCAATATATAATTTGCTACTATCAAATGCAAATTGTTACATTATTTTTGAATGAATAGATAAGTACCCTAGCATAGACAATAGACACTGGGTGTGGCTGAGAGATCAAGACCCATGTATTCCATCAAAGTTGTGAACCAGCAGTTGGCTGACTGGTTTAGCATCTGCCCTGCAATACGGTCGACCCGAGTTCGCGTCCTGGGTACGTCATTTCATTCTTGCCGTTGCCTGCCGCGAAAGTCACCTGAATGGAATTTATGTGGCTGCAATTTCCCATGCAGTGTCTTTGTCATTGTGACAAAGGCTTATCAGTTACATTAATATTAACGTTAACTTTACCATGAGTTTTTGCCAGGAATATTTGGGTTCTAGGGATACTGTAAGATATTTATTACATAAAAAGTAAATTGTTAAGACTCATTTCTCTGATATAAAGGAAATTACAAAAATAAACCAACGGCAAGAATTAAATGACGTACCAAGGACGTGAATTCGGGTCGCCCGAATTGCAGGGCAGAATCTAGACCACTCAGCTGGATGATGGAGTACATATATTTTTATTAATATGTGTTGAGAAAATATCCACGATAACAATGTAGGCATTTCTCAATTAATTTAATTACTTTATTTGCATCATTTAATCTTAAACCCGTAGTGAAAATATAGGCTGTTTGTGCTTCATATATGTACATTTATGACAAAATCGTGAGGACTAGGCTTGTGACGCACACACACATGTGGCGCTCACGCGGTAATAGCTCATTGGCGCCACCTAGTGATCATTATGTGCAAATGCACAGCCTCTCATTCAAATGATTTAGGGGTCATTTGACCCCTCTTGTGGCGCTAGTAGTAAATAAAAATGGCCCGGCGTTGCTAGTGTTAAAACGATTAAAAGCCACTTGCAAAAAAAACGTTGTGCTTTTCTTGTCCAATATCAACAGGTGATAAAAGTTCATGGAAAAAAATTGAAGAGAGGAATTTCAAAAGAAAAAAGTATATCTTTAATATTTTCATAAAGTTCACAGGTGTTAGTCATCTTACAAAGCAAGTTACAAGTTGGTTGCTCGACTTTCACTGTTCTGGCATGATATAAACTTGTGTTTTCCAAAATCACTTATTCACAGGTTTGAGAGGATTAGAGAAGTACACATGGAGATCCTCTACAGGTGGATATACTGAGACACACACGGGAATAAACTGACGCAAGAATTCACAATTAAACTGGAATCAGATTATTTTTTTCACAAAATGACTACCAATTGACTATCAAAATAGTTCAATCAATTCAATAGTTGATAAGTAATCATCTCAGTTCTAAAATATATGTATATAAATGTATATATATATATTTTAGAACTGAGATGATTAGTTATCAACTATTGAATTGATTGAACTATTTTGATAGTCAATTGGTCAATTTACATATTTACAATTTTGTGTAATACAAATTCCTGTACTCTGTGATACAATGTTTTTCCCTTATTACCGTCATTCTCAAGTGGGTTTACTGTAACAACCAATTCTTGCAAGTCCTGCTGGTTAAGTGGGCAAAATGAGTAATGTGCAAGAGGAGTTGATACTGAGTCCACTGTTCTTTCCTCAGCTGCTGATTCTGGGTAGTTTAGTAACAGAAGATGTCTGTCCAGTGTAAAAAGCTGAACTGGGGTCCTGTTTCCTTCAGAGGAAATGGAATGATTGTTAAATGCAGATTTAAACTCATCTATTGTGCGATTGATCCTGGGAATGTACACATAATGAAGAGAAAATAAATCTGTATCATTGTCCACATTCAAAGCCTCCATTGACTCTAAGTCATAGAAAATGGGTGCAAACACATGACTGCAGTTTCTGTTCAAGTCCCGATTGAATCGTTAAATTCGCTGGTTATGTACAGAGCTTCCAGTCAACACAGAATGTTCACCTCTGTGCATGCTCATGTCTTCCCAAACCTGGACATTCTCCCCTCCATGATCAGTTCTAATATGAAGGGGCCGGCCATGTTTGCTGATGGCTGAACTGAAGTGGTTCATGACAGTTTCAGCCCGATTGTTGTTGGAACACTGGAGAAACGTTAACATTCTACTGTAACCATCCATTGCCCCATGTACAACTAATTTCCATCTTATCAGTTTATGATTTCCATCTATGTGCCATATATAGTTTGGACAAGGCACAGTGTATACTCGTCTTTGTATAGTTGTTGTTCTCCTGGACTCAACACCAGCACCATCAACCCGTTGAACGGAGTCTCTGAGACGACGTCGCTGCACCACAATGTTTCTGGCACGCAAATGTCCATTAAGCATAACTTCTCCTACATGTGGATGTTCTGCTTTTATCTCACATATAGTTGCATTCCAACTCCTCATCAGAAAGGTTACAAAATTTTGTGCGTCTTATGTTATATACCCGCATGAGCTTGTATAATGTGGGTCTGGAGATCCGCAGGATTGAAGCTACTTCAGAAAGTGTTGTACCTAGCAGCAGCAAACCCTCAATGTCTTCTTTGGAGATTAAAGTATGTTCACCCTAAAAAAAAGAAAAAAGGAAAAAACAGATATGACAATCACTAATATCATAACTTGTTTTTTTGCCATGCATAGGATGTAATCATAATATTCCACACAAGTTACTACACATCACATTACAATTTACATATTCCTACTTACAGCTGCAACGATTATTGATTAGTTAACAATTAAACTAATAGCCAACTATTTTCATAATTGATAATCGGTTTGAGTAAAAATGATCTTATTCCAGTATCTCAAATAATAATAACACCAACAACCTTTATTTATAATATGTATTGGTTTCTTTAGTCCCGTTTGACAGTAAACTAAATATCCTTAGGTTGTGGACAGAACAAGACAACGAGTATGTCATCTTGAACTTTGGGAAATAGCGATCAACATTTTATCATTTTATGGACCAAACAACTAATAGATTAATCGAGAATATAACCATCAGATTAATCGATTATGAAACGAATTGTTAGTTGTAGCCCTGATCCTCAAATTACCAGTGTTGAACTTCAATATTAACCAGTTATTTTATATCAATAGTTGTATTCTTCTCAGGGTAACATAAACGTTATCCAGCTATTATATCACAACTTACTGATCTCAGTGATGTGACGGTGGTGGCAAAGTTGGAAGTGCCTGAGGCACTGGGCACCGCTGGTGTTGAAACCTGAAACAAGAGCCCGCATTTTAGATGTGAGATATAGCGGCAAAGTACGTTAATATTACACATGTTAACCACAGCACAGGCTTCATAGAGTAAGTGGTCGGTTTTGTCACTGGTAATCACTAAGTCAACTAGGCTACAGAGAGTCCTTACAGTGGAGTGGATAACAAAACTTCAGCTAGCATATACCACACAGCTAACTGGCTGGGTTAGCTAACAGTGGCTAACCCCCTCGTCTGCATAAAGAATTAATTAATAATTAATAATCAAATTAAAACAACTTAACTTACCGTTGCTGATGTGGACTGGACTGGGGGAGCTACACCCTGGAGTGCAGCCCGTACAGCTGCAATGACCACCCGTTCGATGTCCAGGACTCCCAGAGATCGTCCGGCCATGCCTGCTTGTCTTTGTCTTTGTCTTTGTCTTCTTTGTCTTTGACTTTGCCGCTCGATCTTTGCCGCTCGATCTTCGCCGCGCGATTTGAAGCGGGCGTGGTTTCATTGGGGATTTGAATATTTTCTAAATATTTAGCTTTACACTTGGCGACACATTTAGAGTTAACATTTAGATTTAACATTTAACATTTAGATTTAACATTTAACATTTAGATTTAGATTTAACATTTAGATTTAGATTTAACATTTAGATTTAACATTTAACATTTAGATATAGATTTAACATTTACATTTAACATTTAACATCTATATTTATATATAACATTTAGATTTAGATTTAACATTTAGATTTAGATTTAACATTTAGATATAAATGTAACATTTAGATTTAGATTTAACATTTAGATTTAACATTTAACATTTAGATATAAATTTAACATTTAGATATAATTTCTAACATGGATTTTGTACATTTGAACATATTGTTGACAATTAAATATAACATGTTGTTTTACACGAATTTCTCTCAAATGTGAGGAAAATGCGCTAAATGTGAGGAAAGTGAGCTAGTGTTGAAAATGTATCAGCTAAAAAAATGTAACAGAGTTTTTACAAACGGCGCCCCATAGGTTACAGCCCATGGTTGCTGGGGTTTATTATCGGTCCATGTTCTACGGACATTTGAACATACGAGAGCAGTAACCATGATGGCGTTTTGTGTTAATTGATTCGAAGGGTGTGATGTAAAACGTCAGGATGGCCGAGCGGTCTAAGGCGCTGCGTTCAGGTCGCAGTCTCCTCTGGAGGCGTGGGTTCGAATCCCACTTCTGACAAGACATATGGATCTCGTTGATTGTGATTATCTGTTCAAACTTGGTAATATGGAGAAAATTTGGAAAAGGTAAGGAGTTTTAAACTCAAAGTGACTCGCAGGCTAATGTCTGGTAGTGGAAATGGTTAATGAGATGGGTGTCTGCGTCTCAATCTGTGTGCGTGCGTGTGCATTAGTTTATGTAAGTAGTGTAACCCATGTAACTATGGTAACGTTACAGCGCATGGTTGCTGGGGTTTATTATCGGTCCATGTTTTACGCACATTTGAACATACGAGAGCAGTAACCATGATGGCGTTTTGTGTTGATTGATTCAAAGGGTCTGATGAAAAACGTCTGGATGGCCGAGCGGTCTAAGGCGATGCGTTCAGGTCGCAGTCTCCTCTGGAGGCGTGGGTTCTCGTTGATTCTGATTATCTGTTCAAACTTTGTAATATGGAGAACATTTGGAAAAGGTAAGGAGGTTTAAACTCAAAGTGACTGGCTGGCTTCTTTGGGGTAGTAGAAAGGGGAAATGAGAGGGGTGTCTTTCTGTCTCAATCTGTGTGTTTACACGTCCGTGTCGGTGCATTCGTTTATGTAAGTAGTGTAATCCATGTAACTATGGTAACGATTCAGCGCATGGTAGCTGGGGTTTATTATCGGTCCATGTTGTACGGACATTTGAACATACGAGAGCAGTAACCATGATGGTGTGTTGTGTTTAGGGATGGGAATCGAGAACCGGTTCTTGTTCAGAACCGGTTCCGAGTCAACCGATTCCTTGGAATCGTTAGCAAGCCTGCTTAACGATTCCGCTTGTCGGTTCCGGTCGCGGCAAATGCGTCGTGACGTCACACACACGCTGCTTTGATTTGGTTCAGAACGCAGCAAACATGTCGCCGCCAAGGAAGAATCGCATTGTGCGTTCACACCAAACGCGACGGGGCGACAAGATCCCATACAAAGTGAACGTAGAGACGCGTATAAGGGCGAGTTTTTCGCGGGAGAAAACCGATGACAAGTTTTTGTCGTGATGACAGCCAATCAGCGTTCAACAGCGTGATAACTGAGTGACATGTGTAACGTAACAGCCAATCCGCGTTCAGCCGTCAAACTCTATATACTACTATATAATATATTATATACTATATTATAATTGTATAGATAATATCACGGCCAACAGCTCTGTCGCCTCCGGATGGCCGTAGTGTGGGGAGCTCTCATAGGGATTGGGCTTCTCGGGGTTTGTTTACCGGCATTGCTATGGTTTCCGGTCTTGTGTGTTCCAACGGTTTATTACGTAGGCCCATCTAATAAATCTCTGTCTAATCAATGCTACATTTTGTTTATGTCAGTTTAATTTTGTTACAAGTTGAATGCAAATGAGCACTGTTAGAATTCCAAAAGGCACAAGCTCTTACTTGGCTGTTTTCAGTCTGTGTTTTTAGTTGTATGGCACATAATGATGGCATTTGGGCTTAAAAAGCGAAACATATATTTTTTCGTCCAGACCAATTGATTTGAAAATGTACAATTTCCTAATACTAGAAGCACTTCTGATCAGATATTAAAGAGATGTAATGCAAACAAACACATTTATACTTATTTTCTCACCCAATGAGAATCGATAAGAGAATCGATAAGGAATCGGATCGATAAGCAGAATCGGAATCGGAATCGGAATCGTGAAATTCTTATCAATTCCCATCCCTAGTTGTGTTTATTGATTCAAAGGGTATTGTTGAATTACGTCAGGATGGCCGAGCGGTCTAAGGCGCTGCGTTCAGGTCGCAGTCTCCTCTGGAGGCGTGGGTTCGAATCCCACTTCTGACACTACATTTGGATCTTGTTGAATGTGATTATCTGTTCAAACTTTGTAATATGGAGAACATTTGGAAAAGGTAAGGAGATTTAAACTCAAAGTGACTGTCTGGCTACGGTGGGGTAGTGGAAATGGGTAATGAGAGGGGTGTCTTTCTGTCTCAATCTTTGTGTGCACGTCCGTGTCTGTGCATTAGTTTATGTAAGTAGTGTAATCCATGTAAATATGGTAAGGTTACAGCGCATGGTAGCTGGGGTTTATTATCGGTCCTTGTTTTACGGACATTTGAACATACAAGAGCAGTAACCATGATAGCGTTTTGTGATGATTGATTCGAAGGGTTTGATGAAATACGTCAGGATGGCCGAGCGGTCCAAGGCGCTGCGTTCAGGTCGCAGTCTCCTCTGGAGGCGTGGGTTCGAATCCCACTTTTGACAAGACATATGGATCTTGTTGATTGTGATTATCTGTTCAAACTTTGTAATATGGAGAACATTTGGAAAAGGTAAGGAGGTTCAAACTCAAAGTGACTGGCTGGCTTCTTTGGGGTAGTAGAAAGGGGAAATGAGAGGGGTGTCTTTCTGTCTCAATCTGTGTGTTTGCACGTCCGTGTCGGTGCATTAGTTTATGTAAGTAGTGTAATCCATGTAACTATGGTAACGATTCAGCGCATGGTAGCTGGGGTTTATTATCGGTCCATGTTGTACGGACATTTGAACATCCAAGAGCAGTAACCATGATGGTGTGTTGTGTTTATTGATCCGAAGGGTATTGTTGCATTTTGTCAGGTTAGCCGAGCGGTCTAAGGCGCTGCGTTCAGGTCGCAGTCTCCTCTGGAGGCGTGGGTTTGAATCCCACATCTGACACTACAATTTGATCTTGTTGATTGTGATTATCTGTTCAAACTTTGTAATATGGAGAACATTTGGAAAAGGTGATTTAAACTCAAAGTGACTGGCTGGCTACGGTGGGGTAGTGGAAATGGGTAATGAGAGGGGTGTCTTTCTGTCTCAATCTTTGTGTGCACGTCCGTATCTGTGCATTAGTTTATGTAAGTAGTGTAATCCATGTAACTATGGTAAGGTTACAGCGCATGGTTGCTGGGGTTTATTATCGGTCCATGTTTTACGGACATTTGAACATACGAGAGCAGTAACCATGATGGAGTTTTGTGTTGATTGATTCGAAGGGTCTGATACAATACGTCAGGATGGCTGAACGGTCTAAGGCGCTGCGTTCAGGTCTAAGGCGCTGCGTTCAGGTCGCAGTCTCCTCTGGAGGCCTGGGTTCGAATCTCAATTTTGACATTACATTTGGATCTCGTTGATTGTGATTATCTGTTCAAACTTTGTAATATGGAGAACATTTGGAAAAGGTAAGGAGTTTTAAACTCAAAGTGACTCACTGGCTAATGTCGGGTAGTGGAAATGGTTAATGAGATGGGTGTCTGCGTGTCATTCTGTCTCAATCTGTGTGCGTGCGTGTGCATTAGTTTATGTAAGTAGTGTAACCCATGTAACTATGGTAACGTTACAGCGCATGGTTTCTAGGGTTTATTATCGGTCCATGTTTTACGGACATTTGAACATACGAGAGCAGTAACCATGATGGCGTTTTGTGTTGATTGATTCAAAGGGACTGATGAAAAACGTCTGGATGGCCGAGCGGTCTAAGGCGATGCGTTCAGGTCGCAGTCTCCTCTGGAGGCGTGGGTTCTCGTTGATTCTGATTATCTGTTCAAACTTTGTAATATGGAGAACATTTGGAAAAGGTAAGGAGGTTTAAACTCAAAGTGACTGGCTGGCTTCTTTGGGGTATTAGAAAGGGGAAATGAGAGGGGTGTCTTTCTGTCTCAATCTGTGTGTTTGCACGTCCGTGTCGGTGCATTAGTTTATGTAAGTAGTGTAATCCATGTAACTATGGTAACGATTCAGCGCATGGTAGCTGGGGTTTATTATCGGTCCATGTTCTACGAACATTTGAACATACGAGAGCAGTAACCATGATGGTGTGTTGTGTTTATTGATTCGAAGGGTATTGTTGAATTACGTCAGGATGGCCGAGCGGTCTAAGGCGCTGCGTTCAGGTCGCAGTCTCCTCTGGAGGCGTGGGTTCGAATCCCACTTCTGACACTATATTTTGATCTTGTTGATTGTGATTTTCTGTTCAAACTTTGAAATATGGAGAACATTTGGAAAAGGTAAGGAGATTTAAACTCAAAGTGACTGGCTGGCTACGGTGGGGTAGTGGAAATGGGTAATGAGAGGGGTGTCTTTCTGTCTCAATCTTTGTGTGCACGTACGTGTCTGTGCATTAGTTTATGTAAGTAGTGTAATCCATGTAAATATGGTAAGGTTACAGCCCATGGTTGCTGGGGTTTATTATCGGTTCATGTTCTACGGACATTTGAACATACGAGAGCAGTAACCATGATGGCGTTTTGTGTTAATTGATTCGAAGGGTCTGATGTAAAACGTCTGGATGGCCGGCGCTGCGTTCAGGTCGCAGTCTCCTCTGGAGGCGTGGGTTCTCGTTGATTGTGATTATCTGTTCAAACTTTGTAATATGGAGAACATTTGGAAAAGGTAAGGAGGTTTAAACTCAAAGTGACTGGCTGGCTTCTTTGGGGTAGTAGAAAGGGGAAATGAGAGGGGTGTCTTTCTGTCTCAATCTGTGTGTTTGCACGTCCGTGTCGGTGCATTTGTTTATGTAATTAGCGTAATCCATGTAACTATGGTAACGATTCAGCGCATGGTAGCTGGGGTTTATTATCGGTCCATGTTGTACGGACATTTGCACATACGAGAGCAGTAACCATGATGGTGTGTTGTGTTTATTGATTCGAAGGGTATTGTTGATTTAAGTCAGGATGGCTGAGCGGTGTAAGGCGCTGCGTTCAGGTCGCAGTCTCCACTGGAGGCGTCGGTTCGAATCCCA
The DNA here is from genome assembly GCF_026213295.1 of Gadus chalcogrammus. NCBI lineage: Eukaryota > Metazoa > Chordata > Actinopteri > Gadiformes > Gadidae > Gadus > Gadus chalcogrammus. The sequence continues at coordinate 16,965,833 of NC_079413.1, read as the reverse complement.
CTTTTGACACTACATTTTGATCTTGTTGATTGTGATTATCTGTTCAAACTTTGTAATATGGAGAACATTTGGAAAAGGTAAGGAGATTTAAACTCAAAGTGACCAGCTGGCTACGGTGGTGTAGTGGAAATGGGTAATGAGAGGGGTGTCTTTCTGTCTCAATCTTTGTGTGCACGTCCGTGTCTGTGCATTAGTTTATGTAAGTAGTGTAATCCATGTAACTATGGTAAGGTTACAGCGCATGGTTGCTGGGGTTTATTATCGGTCCATGTTTTACGGACATTTGAACATACGAGAGCAGTAACCATGATGGCGTTTTGTGTTGATTGATTCTAAGGGTCTGATGTAAAACGTCTGGATGGCCGAGCGGTCTAAGGCGGTGCGTTCAGGTCTCAGTCGCCTCTGGAGGCGTGGGTTCTCGTTGATTGTGATTATCTGTTCAAACTTTGTAATATGGAGAACATTTGGAAAAGGTAAGGAGGTTTAAAGTCAAAGTGACTGGCTGGCTACTTTGGGGTAGTAGAAAGGGGAAATGAGAGGGGTGTCTTTCTGTCTCAATCTTTTTTGCACGTCCGTGTCTGTGCATTAGTTTATGTAAGTAGAGTAATCCATGTAACTATGGTAACGTTACAGCGCATGGTTGCTGGGGTTTATTATCGGTCCATGTTTTACGGACATTTGAACATACGAGAGCAGTAACCATGATGGCGTTTTGTGTTGATTGATTCGAAGGGTCTGATGAAAAACGTCTGGATGGCCGAGCGGTCTAAGGCGCTGCGTTCAGGTCGCAGTCTCCTCTGGAGGCGTGGGTTCTCGTTGATTGTGATTATCTGTTCAAACTTTGTAATATGGAGAACATTTGGAAAAGGTAAGGAGGTTTAAACTCAAAGTGACTGGCTGGCTTCTTTGGGGTAGTAGAAAGGGGAAATGAGAGGGGTGTCTTTCTGTCTCAATCTGTGTGTTTGCACGTCCGTGTCGGTGCATTTGTTTATGTAATTAGCGTAATCCATGTAACTATGGTAACGATTCAGCGCATGGTAGCTGGGGTTTATTATCGGTCCATGTTGTACGGACATTTGCACATACGAGAGCAGTAACCATGATGGTGTGTTGTGTTTATTGATTCGAAGGGTATTGTTGATTTACGTCAGGATGGCTGAGCGGTGTAAGGCGCTGCGTTCAGGTCGCAGTCTCCACTGGAGGCGTGGGTTCGAATCCCACTTCTGACACTACATTTTGATCTTGTTGATTGTGATTATCTGTTCAAACTTTGTAATATGGAGAACATTTGGAAAAGGTAAGGAGATTTAAACTCAAAGTGACCGGCTGGCTACGGTGGTGTAGTGGAAATGGGTAATGAGAGGGGTGTCTTTCTGTCTCAATCTGTGTGTTCTCACGTCAGTGTCGGTGCATTAGTTTATGTAAGTAGTGTAATCCTTGTAACTATGGTAACGTTACAGCGCATGGTAGCTGGGGTTTATTGTCGGTCCTTATTTTACGGACATTTGAACATACGAGAGCAGTAACCATGATGGCGTTTTGTGTTGATTGATTCGGAGGGTCTGATGTAATACGTCATGAAGGCCGAGCGGTCTAAGGCGCTGCGTTCAGGGCGCAGTCTCCTCTGGAGGTGTGGTTTCGAATCCCACTTCCGTCATTACATTTGGATCTCGTTGATTGTGATTTTCTGTTCAAACTTTGTAATATGGAGAACATTTGGAAAAGGTAAGGAGGTTTAAACTCAAAGTGCCTGGCTGGCTACTTTGGGGTAGTAGAAATGGGAAATGAGAGCGGTGTCTTTCTGTCTCAATCTGTGTGTTTGCACCTCCGTGTCGGTGCATTAGTTTATGTAAGTAGTGTAATCCATGTAACTATGGTAAGGTTACAGCGCATGGTAGCTGGGGTTTATTATTGGTCCATGTTTTACGGACATTTGAACATACGAGAGCAGTAACCCTGATGGCGTTTTGTGTTTATTGATTCGAAGGGAATGATGAAATACTTCAGGATGGGCGAGCGGTCTATGGCGCTGCGTACAGGTCGCAGTCTCCTCTGGAGGCGTGGGTTCGAATCCCACTTCTGAAAAGACATATGGATCTCGATGATTGTGATTATTTGTTCAAACTTTGTAATATGGAGAAAATTTGGAAAAGGTACGGAGATTTAAACTCAAAGTGACTCGCTGGCTAAGGTTGGGTAGTGGAAATGGGTAATGTGATGGGTTTGGCGTGTCATTCTGTGTGTGCGTGTGCTCGTAAACGTGCGTGTGTGCATTAGTTTATGTAAGTAGCGTAACCCATGTAACTATGGTAACGTTACAGCGCATGGTAGCTGGGATTTACTATCGGTCCTTATTTTACGGACATTTGAACATACGAGAGCGGTAACCATGATGGTGTGTTGTGTTTATAGATTCGAAGGGTATGATGAAATACGTCAGGATGGCCGCGCAGTCTAAGGCGCTTCGTTCAGGTCGCAGTCTCCTCGCAGTTCAGGCGCGGGTTTGAATCCCACTTCTGACACTTAATTTGGAACTCGTTGATTGTGATTATCTGTTCAAACTTTGTAATATGGAGAATATTTGGAAAAGGTAAGGAGATTTAAACTCAACGGTGGGGTAGAGGAAATGGGTAATGAGAGGGGTGTCATTTTGTCTCTAAGTGTGTGCATTCGTTTATGTAAGTAATGTAACCCATGTAACTATGGTAACGTTACAGCGCATGGTAGCTGGGGTTTATTATCGGTCCTTGTTTTACGGAAATTTGAACATACGAGAGCAGTTTAACCATGATGGTGTATTGTCCTTATCCTTAATTATAAGGGATATTGTGGTGACCCACAACTGCTGTGTAGACATTCACCAAGGGACTGTACCTTTAAGGTAAACAGTTCAGGTTTTACGACAGTTCAGATTCTCAGCAGTTTCGTTAGAACTCATGTTCGAGTAACTCTTGTTTGTTTTGAAGTGGAGAGTAAAGCTGACTCGACCCATCTCCGTCTCTTGTCTCATCTTTTACATAACTCCACAATTGGTGACCCCCGATGCGAGTTGGATACGGCTGTACTATGTATCACATCGACGGTGATAACAACGCGCCCGCCGTGGCTGGCAGTAGTTGATCATACGTACTGTTTGGTACCATTCCTATCTGAACTCACTTCCGGTTTGGGAGGGGGTGGGGGTGAAGGGGGATCCCTATTCACAGGTACCACTTCCTGTTTATGTTTTATGATGGGTCATAAAGCATAAACCCATTCGTGTAGGGCTGATCCGTGTAATGCCAGTGGTGAACCTGCAGGGGTCGCTGGGGTGCGGGATCTGTATAGACAGAGGTGTGATTAGTGTATGTGTGTGTGTGTGTATGTATGTGTGTGTGTGTGTGTGTGTGTGTGTGTGTGTGTGTGTGTGTGTGTGTGTGTGTGTGTGTGTGTGTGTGTGTGTGTGTGTGTGTGTGTGTGTGTGTGTGTGTGTGTGTGTGGGGGTGTGTGGGGGTGTGCTAGGGATATGCGAAGTCGAATCGGCTGGGCTGTAGGTGTGTTAACAGGAAGATCACCGTGTTGTAGGCCGGACAGACAGTCGTCAAAGCGGGCAGGATGTTAGCAGAATGATCACTGTGTTGTTGGAAGGATAGCCAGTGATCTATGCGGATTGCAGGGCGAGACCATTGATGGAGGAACTGGGCATACAGTCAAGGCCCTAGAGAGTGTGAGATGGGGCACTGGCGGTAGGCAGATCGTCACGTGCTGTCCATACTATGGTCACTTTTCCCCATCACTTAACACAGTGGGCTTTAGAGACACACACCTCTGCATATCTGTTAACCTTTGGTGCAAAATGCACTACAACAACCACACCACAAACAATGCTGCCATAACTTAACACATGTTTCCTCTCAGAACACTATGACCTAAAAAACACTAACATCTTGAAGCATTGCCAATTGCATATATAAAATGTTGCTGTGTCCTCCAGTTTGGCATAGATTTCCTGTAGTGTTGCATTGAAAAAAAGAGAAAAAACACAGACAAACACTTCTTTGGACTACAGTAATAAAGTTTGAAATATTACAGTATGACATTCCAAGCCAAGTATCTGCTGACAGTGTTCATATGTCGGTTTACCTCCCACAAAAGATGTCACAATTGAGTGTGGTAAATGTACTGTAATTGTAAATACAGTAAATACTGTAAGTGTTTTATGTGAAACTGAGAATAACAATTTTCAGTTTTTGTAATGCAAATTACATACAGTAAGTACGTAATATATGATCCAGAAACAAATCACAAACACAACAGTTTTTATCACTGTGCTTTACTTTTTGGAGATTTTGTCACAGTGCAAGTGTTACACAAAACAGAAAATACATTACAAAGTCAAAAAATGTGTTCTAACAAAAAATGCAATGCACAAAACCTGCACATACTGTATATTACAGTAGCCCAACAGTGGCGCAGAATTGGGCTAATCCCTCCTATCCTCCGCATTTGGCCACAAATGTTCATCTACGTCGCAACGTAAAATAAAATAAATAAACTATAAACTAAATATTTTTTCTTATTCAAACATGTAACTTCATTTGTCTGTCCAAATGCAGCATCTTTCCATCTACAGTGATCTAAATTACTGTTAGGTTTTGAACAGAAAGTTCACTGTTTTGAACAGAGTATCTAAACATTGGTAAAATATGCTGAAGTTCCACAGCGTTTTGCCGGTAGTGAACATTGACTGGGGCAGGTATCCATGAAATTGTGTCTCGTGTGTATGGGTGTGTGTGTGTGTGTGTGTGTGTGTGTGTGTGTGTGTGTGTGTGTGTGTGTGTGTGTGTGTGTGTGTGTGTGTGTGTGTGTGTGTGTGTGTGTGTGTGTGTGTGTGTGTCAACAGATGTTTCATGGGCTATGATTCTATTAACAATATGTGGACAGCAGCATCATTATATGGTACAATTCTTATAACAAATGTGTTTGTAAGTGGTGTAGGATAAAAGTGTAATTCAATGCCAATGGAAACGGTGGGGTGTATTCGATGCCTTAATGTCTGTGGAGAAGCAACACCTCTATTGTTACACATATGTCTGACGGGCACCCCCCGGCTCCATGTTGATTATGGGGGAGCTGTCTATGGAAGACACGTGCTGTTTGATGGCTCCCTGGTACTATGCAGAGTGATTTGGAGTGTGTGTGTGTGTGTGTGTGTGTGTGTGTGTGTGTGTGTGTGTGTGTGTGTGTGTGTGTGTGTGTGTGTGTGTGTGTGTGTGTGTGTGTGTGTGTGTGTGTGTGTGTGTGTGTGTGTGCGGCGTATTAAGGCGTTTTTTAATCTACCCTACTATTTTATATATAAAAAAATAGAAAAGAGATATATTTATGTATAGTACTGGGGGTACCGATAACATATCCGTATATGGGATATGATATAGATATATATATATATAAATATTTATAGGTATATCTATATTAGGATTAAAAGGAGGGTTCACCAACGGGGCATAGTACTAACATAGTGAAGATACGGCCTGTGGTCCACCTTGACAATATATTAGGCGATATCATGATACTATTAAGATATTTTAGTAATTTTCATCTAATATAGTGTATTTGGTTTAACTTTATTTTACCATTAGGAGATTGTCTGTCTATGATGCGATGAGTGGGCGTAGGCCTGCGGTACCCAAGTATGTGTGTGATCAGTACCTATTGGTCAGGAGTCTATGACGTCGGGGGCCTAGGTGCGAATGTCTACAGAGGGCGTGCTATCATGCATAAATATACGGGCCCCATTGATACGGAAGAGTACGGCCTCTGACCCCGGACGTTAGACACACTATTCTAAGATAGTAAACGCGTCGTAGCAGCTGGAAGAAAAAAAAAACATCGATCCGTCCTGCACTACTATGCCGACTGACTGTAAGTATTCATATGAGTGTATTATGATGATATTATGACTATGTCTATGTGAATCAGCTGTTTATATCTGACCGAAGCAGCGATTACTTCACAGCGATTCGCGGTCCCGGCGGTGAGAGCGTGAAACAGCCGCAGGGTCCACGTGGAAGTATGTTTGTTTGTTTTTATAGTAGTGTGTTATATATAGATCCATAACACTCTCTCTATCATTATTATTATTAGTTGCTATGGTATATTCATGTAGAACAACTATTAAATTTGTGTTTTCCCAATGTGTAACAGGTTTGCAGGATATTCGGCTCAACATTCAAAGACCAATTCTAGCCGATCAGACTAATGCGTTGACAAGCGATAGTTTTGGTAAGTTGTTAATACGTCCGCCATTAGTATATCTATAGGTGTATTACCAAAATAAAATATCTATTAATTTAACATCTGAAACAACCAAAACTAACCCCTGAATACTTTTTGTATTTTGTTTTTGATCCACGTTTAGTACCTATCGCTGCCAAAGTCAATCAGCGAACCCCCGGACCAACTCCAAGTCGACTATCCAAGAAGAATTTGAAAAGGTCGGCGGGAATAGGCGGGGCTATACCCTGCTCACCGCAGGCCATAGAACAGCTACAAATTCCTTATAAAAAGGCCCGCAAGGACGCCACCCACGGTGGTCTAGCTCCGGAGAATTATAATCAGGTTATTCAGGCCGTTATAAACCCGCAAATCGTGCAACATGGAGCTGTATGGTCTGATTCCAACCACCAAGTGATCGGGGAAGTGGATGTGCATGTGTCGGCGTCGCCTACAGAGACCGTCACAGTGCAACCGGATGGGACTATACAACACGGTAGGAAATTAAATGAAAAAAAAAGTATGTGTATATTCTATAGAGTGTAATGATCATGATGGGATTGATACTGATTTCTTTTCTTTTTTCTATTACAAATAGTCCATGGAGATCCCCAGTGTGCGCCACTAGCAGGGCTGACCGCCAATGATTGGGCTGGTCTTGGCGACGTCCTGGACTCGTCCTGGAATTCATCGCTGTTGGATCATATCGACTTCACTCCAGCTCTGTGGGTCGACTCTCCAGCTACATCCGTAGAGGCTACCACCAGTGCAGAGCCTGTACAACACCACCAGCCTGCAGGTCCTGCATCTGGATCCCTACACACCATTCAAGACCCTATCCGCGACCCTCCGTGTATCGTGAGTCCCATCGCTCATGAGGTAGCGGTGCCGCGGCTACCAGCCGGTCCCGCAATTGCTGTTGGTGAATACCATGCAGAGGTGCGAGATGCTAAATGGCGTAAAGAATTTGCTGATAAATTAGCCGTGTTAACTGCGTCGGTGGATGTAAACTCCTTAGCCATTGCTCGTCAGAGTAAACTGGGAGTGGCGGCTGGTAAACGTGGTGACAGTAGATATCAGGCTCTCGAAGAGCAGACGAAGCAGTCCTTCATCGCTATCAGGGCCGAAAATGCGCGTGATCGTATGACTGCTGAATCCCCAAACACTGAGACCAGTAATGGACGTGCTAATCGTGGCCCTTCAGCGTAAGCATTTGGATGCCGAGGCAGCTGTGCGTGTCAACACGCAGGGCATAGAGAGAATTAATGCGCAAGAGGGGTTAAGAGCTTCTAAAACCGCTCGAAAATTCTGGTTAATGGAATCTGCTAGCGAAGCTAACGTCAATGCCTATCGGGCAATGTGTACCGAGATGTCTGTGATGAATGACACACTAGCAAAGCTTACGGTGAATGCTATTATTTGATTTGTGTTTTTGTTTTTAATGTTTTTTTGTTTTTTCTTTTATCTTGTGGAGAGGGTATTTTTTTTTGTTTTAAACTGCATGTAATAAAACTTTTTTTCTTTTAATACCTGACTAATTAACGTTTTTTTTTAAATATAATTTTTATATATATATATATATATTTTATTTTATTTTATTTTATTTATTTTCTATCTATCGGCATTAAAAAAAAAAACTATAGCCGTACACTATGCATAACGCCATTAACCCTAGAAAAAGGAAATTCAAATCTATAGACGGTAATCCCAAGAGACGGCGTAGATCTGATAGTGGGGGTAGCATTATGGATTTAGAACTTGAAGAGATGGCAATGAGGTATGACGCATCCGGCGATACGTCTCATTTGGCGGCCGTAGGACATGTGGTGGGTGGGGGCATGTATGCAGAAGGTTGTTTAGACAGGCGGGAAATATGTGTTGGCATAGATAGAACTAGACGGGTGTTAATTGCAGCTGATGCATGGGACCGTAGCATGGCTAATGCTCTATATCAGGCAGCTCAGATAAATGTTTCGAACGAACCATGTCTAGATGACGTGGTGGGGCAAGAGGCACCAGGAGATTTAGACACAAGGGGTGTGTTGTATGCGGGGGCAAACACGCGAGATGTACTTAACGCTGTCGGGGGGTGGTTGGATAGTGCACAAGAGAGTCTATACATATCCACACAGATCGATGTATTGCATGGGTCGCAACGTGATGAAGGGATTGGCGAGGGTTTTCAGGACCCCCCGGCTGCGGCAGGGGTCCCTATAGAGTCGAGGGGTGTGTTGTATGCGGGGGCAAACACGCGAGATGTACTTAACGCTGTCGGGGGGTGGTTGGATAGTGCACAAGAGAGTCTATACATATCCACACAGATCGATGTATTGCATGGGTCGCAACGTGATGAAGGGATTGGCGAGGGTTTTCAGGACCCCCCGGCTGTGGCAGGGGTCCCTATAGAGTCGAATATACAGGTCGGTGGTGGTGGTGGTGGTGGTGGCGTGGGGGGTGGTGGTGGTGGCGGTGATGGCGATGCTGTTGTTGACGATGATGGCAGTGGTGACGGTAGCGGTGTGGGGGATGGAGGTGCTGGTGATGGTGCTGCTTATGATGGTACACAGGTGCCTGCTGTAACGGGGGAAGATAATGACGAGTTGCATACCAGATTATTTCCCCGGTTTAACGGCTTTGAGGTTAGACAGTCCATTGATCTGAGAAGTATATCCCTTGCAAATTTACAGGAGGTCCCTGATTTGATCAGGGAGAGGCTGTCGGGTGTCATAACAAGCTGCTCGCAAAGTGCAGCCGATGGTAGTGTCTTAAACGTGGTGCTGAGAGGCCCTTCATTGGCCTCTGATGTACAGGCTGTGCTCGTAACGGGTGACGATTACAATGCGGATTTGTTTATGGAGCATATTAGCCAAGTCATACAGAGCAACGACACAGGTCTGACGGATGATGTGCTAGAGTTGGTGGTCACAGGGGTCCACAACAAACGGGGTGGGGCACGTTTGAAGTTAAAAAACATTCCCTATGATGAAATCATACACAAGAAGAAGCTAAGTCTCTACACACCGAGTAATACTCACGACAATTTGTGTTTCTCACTATGCATGACACATTTTCTGCATGAGGGGGTAACCGGGGGTGACACAGCGGCCGAAGAGACTAATTTGGAGGCGGCTCGCAAATTACACAGTGATCTGGGGTTTGCCCCAGATCACTCTGTGGGTTTCTCGGATGTTTCCAAATTTGAGAGACATCTAGATGTTAAAATCCTGATATTTCATCATAATGATGCATTCAGGAAGCTGGAGATGTTCCAGACACATACGGGCCAACATCCAAAAACAGTATGGCTATACCTCCATGATAACCATTATCATTGCATAGAGAACAGAACGGCATTCTTTGGTACGGGATATGTGTGTGAATATTGTTACAAGGCCCATGAGGGAATTCTATTCCACAAATGCCCGATCCATTGCAATGTGTGTCTGACAGTGTGCGATAGACTATCAGGTCGCACGATAAAGTGCAAGGACTGTAGTCGTATATGCCGCTCGCAGGTCTGCTACAACACACACAAGAAGCATTCTGCCAAACATGACATGATACCTTGTGAAAAGCTCAAATACTGCGATCGTTGTTGTAGACAGTATATCATACCGAAGAAGAAGAAGAAGGGGGTGGGGGAGGAGGAGGAGGAGGAGGAGGAGGAGGAGGAGGAAGGTGTCGATAATGGTCACGTATGCAGCGAGGCAAAGTGTCGTAACTGTGGGGAGCCGAGGCCCGATGATGGAATACATGATTGCTATATCCAGCCATACAAAAAGAAAAAGAAAAAGAAACGCAGGGGTGGTCGCTGGGGTCCATCGGATGACTCTGATGACGACGCTCCGCCTAATAAATACATATACTATGATTTCGAAACGCGCATGCATGATGGTCGTCACGAAGCAAACTGTGTGGCTGCTACAACGTCTGAAGGCATAGAATGGTATGCTACAGGTCTAGGTTGTGTAAGCGAGTTTGTGAAACGCTACAGAAGAGGGGAGTATTCGTTGTATACATTTGTTGCACACAACGCGTCGGGCTTTGATAACTATATCGTCCTGGATTACATGACCAAGCAGGGTATTAAACCCACTTTAGTCATGAAGGGTAGCAGAGTCATTTTGATGCGTGATGACGCCTACCATCAGAGATGGGTCGACTCATTTAGCTTCTTGCCCATGCGATTGGCTAATGCACCGGCGGCGTTGGATTTTGACGATATGGCAAAAGGTAATTTTCCGCATAAATTCAACACACGGGCCAACGAGTCTTATGTCGGTGCCTACCCTGAGATCTCATATTATGGATATGATTCCATGACTAGCGATCAAAAGACAGATTTCGCTATTTGGTACAGATCTGTACGACACAAAAAATTTGACTTTCAGAAACAGCTGCGTCTCTACTGTGTCAACGACGTGAGGATCCTATACACGGCGTGTGGGATCTACAGGGAAAATTTCATAGAGTGTGCCACTATAGACCCCTTGTCCTATGCCACTCTGGCTTCGGCGTGCATGGCCACCTTCAAAAAGTCGTTCTTGAAGAAAAACGTCCTGGCACTGACCTACGAGGGGGTCTATCAGAAAAAGCAAAAGTCGTTCTCATGCGCATCCATCCAGTGGCTTGAATATCTATCCCACTCCAATAACATGGAGATTCGGCATGCTCTCAACCATGGAGAGGCTAAATATGGACCATTCTTCCTAGACGGACATGCACCATCTATAAACACAGCCTATGAATTTGCAGGATGCTTTTATCATGGGTGTGAACAGTGCTACAACGCTGGCCACCAGAACCCTGTCCTCAAGAAGACCTATGGCGAATTGTGGGTGCAGTTTCACCTCAAAGTCAAGGCTCTCGAAAGAGATCATGGTTTAAGAGTTGTGGTCATGTGGGAGTGTGAGTGGCACCGTCTGAAAAAGACCAATGCTGCAGTGCAGGCATTCTTGGCTACTCTGAAGATACAACCTAGGATTGATCCTCGCGACTCTCTCTATGGGGGTCGCACCAATGCCATCAAAATGTATCACAAGGCCGAGCCCGGTGAGAAAATACGCTACTATGACTTTACCTCTCTCTACCCCACAGTACAGGCTCGCTGTCATTATCCTGTAGAGCACCCCCAGATCATTTTCAGGAATTTTGGTCCTTTGGATGGGTATTTCGGCATCATCAAATGCACCGTGTTGCCCCCCAGAGGTCTTTACCATCCTGTGCTCCCCTACAGGTGTCATGGGAAGCTGATGTTCCCCCTCTGTGGTACATGTGCCACTGAGCTCAATCAGACAGACGCGTGTCATCACTGCAACGATGAACGGGCTCTGACAGGCACCTGGGTGACTTTTGAGCTACAAAAAGCAGTCGAAATGGGTTACGAGTTAATCCAAATGCATGAGGTGTGGCACTACCCCAAACGGTCAGAGACTCTGTTTAAAGGGTATGTCAAAACGTTTCTCAAGCGTAAACAGGAGGCTTCAGGATACCCCAGCACAGTGGACACTGCGGAGAAACAGCGAGCGTATGTGCAAAACTATCTGGCAAAGGAGGGTATACAGTTGGATCACGACAACATGTGTGTGAACAAGGCCATGCGTAATTGCAACAAGTTGATTCTAAACAGTCTGTGGGGTCGCTTTTCACTACGCCCAGACCTACCCACTTGTGAGCTAATTTCTGACCCTGAAAGGTTCACTCAGCTCATGTTTAGCGATAGCTATCACATTAGTCACTTTTGCTTTATCTCTGATAAAATGCTAAAGTGGTCACCCAGCAGACCCTGAAATGTCTATTGGATGATTTTGTCAACCATCGGCCTCAAACCCTCGACATCACCACCACTGTAGATACCATCCAGCGAGATAAGACTAGGTTTCTGCTTAAAAACGCTACTGTAGTTAAACGGCTTAGGGTGGTTTACAACAAACGCAGGGTCTTCCCCGACTACACCACGCTTCCTTACGGTTATTAACCATTTTGTTTATTGTTTTTCTCTTTTTCACATGATCCATGTTTTTCTTCTTCTTCTTTTTACATATCGTTTTCAAATGATCCATGTTTTTATTCATTTTATATTTTTGAGGGGGGTATGCATATTGTGTTAAGAAAATCAAATCATACTATGTTATAATCATGCTATTAGCTATTTTGTTTTTTATTGTTTTCAAATGATCCATGTTCTCTTCTTTCATCTTTTTTTTATTTTAATCTTTTTTTTTTTTATGCATCATGTATTAATGATGAATGACTGTGCTAATAATCATGTCGGTGTTAATAAAGAATGTTAACTGTCAAATGTTTCACGGTTCTATGGTCACAATACATCCGTCCATCAGAGGGGATGCACACAGACCGCAGAGATGGCTGCTGTACACACAACGTTCGACCCTAGACTTCAACACCCGTTCAGCATGGTAGTATCGGGACCTTCAAACAGCGGCAAAACCTACTTTGTCAAAACAGTCATTGAAAATATGGATCGGTTATTCTCAGAAAAGATTGAGAATATAGTATATGTTTATTCATGCTGGCAGCCCATATATGATGATTTACTTAAAATAAGGAACATTCACTTTGTAGAAGGGATCCCCAAATCTCTATGTGATGATGCAATCTTACCAGTCCATACTAGAAATCTGCTCATTATTGACGACTTGATGAACGATGCATGCAATAATATAGAGGTTCAGTACGTTTTTACCAAATATGTACACCATCGTAATCTCAGTTGTATGTATCTGGTCCAGAATTTATTTATGCAGGGTAAAACCAGCCGTACAATTAGTCTAAATACCAATTACATGGTTTTGTTTAAGAACCCTCGTGACAAATATCAGATTATGCTGATAGCCAAACAGATGTTTCCATGCAAGACAAAATATTTTCTAGAAGCCTTTAACGATGCTACCGACATGCCTTACGGCTATCTACTTGTAGACTTTAAAGCCATGACCCCAGACAACATGAGACTTAGAACAGATATATTGTCAGACCGGCATGTTGTATACACTCAGAGAGCCAAAGTGATTAGCCCAAAAGACCATGTCCTCACGTATAAGTAGAAATCGTGAGCGTCTTAAGCAACTATATAGCGCACCTCCGGCCCAACGTAAAGTTATCCTCAGGACAGCCAACACCGACTTTATCAACTCGCTGTGTGAAATAGCCTTGAACATTTTACAAGGCAAAATACCTCTGACTCCACGCCAGCATACGAAATTGCGTAGACGAAAGAAGGACCTCAGAATACTCGCCAATAAAAATGTACTAATATCTAGAAAGAAAAGACTAATCAATCAGACTGGTGGATTTCTACTACCCCTGCTGTCTGTGGCCATACCGTTGTTTACAAGCCTGTTCTCAAGAGGAGGGTGATTATAATGGATCATACGCACAAGATGTATCTAGTTCCTCAACATCAACTCGATGCCTTAAAACATACCCCGCCCAGGGATTCTGTTAGACAGACTGCTGAAAATGAGCTGGATAAAGCCATTACGATGGTGTTGAACACTCCCGATACAGACCTATATGAAAAAGCGGCCAGGTACGGCGCTGTCCTGCAGCGTTATCTATCCATGGTAAAGCAAGGGCAGCGCGAGCATGGAGAATTAACTCTGTCGCTTGCTGAGGGGGACCCTGTTCATACGCCTATGGCGGCACAGCATAGTGCTGATGACGATGACGGCACCGGCGATCATATCTATAAGGATATAATGAAACATATACCCGTCAGAAGCAAGAGCAATACCCGACATATCCTGGACTCTTTAAAGAAATCTAAAAATGTTTCATGGTCGGACAAGGGGGAGATCATATTACATGGCGAAACTATTAAGGGGTCCCATATGTTTGATTTGTTAAAGAATGTTACCGCCCCTTACCATGTTGTCGAATCTGTCAGACCACAGGGCTGGAATGTATTTCTGAAATCTTTAGCCAGTAATAATATACCCCTATCGGCTATCCCTAATAAACAACTCAGGCAAACTGTAGACATGTATAAGCATAGCCCCGGCACTACGGACGCCAATGCGATGGCCTCCGCCCCTGGCTCATCCGATAAAAGGAGGAAACGCAAGCAGCCCTTGTCATCTATTACTTCCCCTGGAATGCATGTGGCCGAGTGGTTGCCATTTTAAATTATGTATCTAAATGTATGTTTTATCCGTAAAAATAAAAGAAAACAGTACTACTAAAATGTAATCAAATTATTGTACTTTTATTATCAATACAGAAAACAATCATAACAACAACAACACATGCTACATGTTACATCCGCATACACATGACTGCACACACATCATATCATGCTCATTACAGACATTAGGTTGTACACGGTTAACAAAGTCATAAACCTTTTCATCATTACGGGGTAAATTATCCCCATACATTTTCAAAAACTTTTGATAGGATACCCCTTTTTGCATATTAAACAAGAAAAAAACACAATGATGCCCACATGCTGTACTTGACGGATCCTGGACCTGTTGTGTAGAATGATCAACATCTATACAGTGCTGATCGAGAAAACGCTGTATGGTCTCAGGAAACTCAGAGTATGAGGGTGGGTTGCCGTAGGAGTCGAAAAAGTAACCCTGTCTCTCATCAGTAATATAGATGGCTAGCCAATGCGCACCGGCCATATGTGAAGGTTCGGTGTTGACCACCATCATAGCAGGCCTCTGATGAATTTCCCGGGGTAGGTGATTACACGGTAACGCGCCGAGAAAATATGCCTTGTGTGCCATTTTCTGACACACGGCTGTTAGCTCTATAGTATTCATATCGCACCGCCTTTTTCAGTAATAGTCCAACAGCACCTGTCGTCTATTTGATATTTCTATAACAGAATCATAAACTGCATAACATATCAAATTGACCGTTGTAGCCAATGCTGCTCTGAACCGTGCCTCTAGCCTCACATTCCCTGTTCTGACTAGCGATACATGTTGTCCACAGCCCTCATCTGCCTCAAGGTTGAAACAAAATAATGCATACCCGCCCCCGAATTCCTTATGATTAATGGCTATTTCTCTATCTTTGAGCTGTCGACCTGTAGCCTGAATGAGCTGGAAATATTCTCGTGTATAGAGACCATTTCTAAAGTCAGGCTGAAAGGGTTTAGAGGGATATGCCTGACCGTCGCAATATAGGGATAAGAACTCAATGCCGAAATGCTGGAATCTGAAAGGATTCCTGGCATAGCTCCCTGTGAATGCTTCGTTATTCACAAAACCTATAATAACCATCTTGGGTATTTGGCCTAGAAATAGATTATCCTGTGTGCATATACGGCTGCCCGCAGCGATGGATACATTCTTTAGACATACCCTATCAACAGGGTATTTAACGTTAGCTTGGTTTAGCGCACGGGCATGTGCCAGCTTGACGCCTGGTGCTACCGATACCTTTTTAATGAAAACATTTGCAGACGCTATAGAGACCCGGTATTCCACAGCCCCATCGGACATGAGACAGAAATCATTTTTTGCTCTAATGAATCTCATGCGGAGATCAACTCCGTTAATCAACAGTTTCTCCTGAAAAAACATATCGACGTGTATAGGGGATATCAGCTCCACTATACGACTTCGCCCTGTATATTCACTCCTAGTCGTTAAGCCTAGATTGAGACCTCCAGGAAGAATCTCGTCCATATGTCCATGTGTGTCTTTCTGGAATAGACCACAGCCAAATTGGGTGTCTAATGTTCCGTTTCCATAGTTTAGCAGGCATTCTATTATGCCTCTGTATGGATAGGTGTTTGACGACTGGGTGATAAGCCTATCACCCAGAGTAATATCTACTTGGGAGAATAACGTGCATCCTGGATAGTTAATCAGTCCCACGGGTGCCGCCGGAGCCAAGTCTGTTCCATCAGGATTAGTAATCTTGATCCTCAGATGTAAATACGTGTTGTTTAGATCTATATAGTCTTCGCTACTGGCCGATACAAAGAACTCTATGGGTCCACCATCTGTTAGCGCCGATAGCGGGGGTATTTCAATATATGTACTTTTTTCTATCGATGTCTGCGTCATCGGCAGGGAGAAGAGATCCAGCTCGCTCTTAATGCATTCGTCTGACATGTTATGTAGCAACGCCATTGTTATTCAACCCTCCTGCTATACTAGATGAATATATCGTTAGCTGCCCCTCTAAAACGACGGGATGCCACCTTCCTGCTCCTTTTAGGTTTGGATCTCTTTTTGATAGATGCCAATCTTTTATTCTGTTTACGACGTCGTGCCGGTGCACGGGTACGCCCACATCCTATAGGAGGATACTTTGTTGCTCTTCGGGCATATACCCTCATGCCTGCCCCCTGCTGTTTGGGCGTAGATGCAGCATGGGCTATGTTGGTCATAACGTCGCCTATAATATGTTTAGCAGCAGTCTTCAGATGAGGCTTTGCTATGCTAACCCCTCGCCTAAATAACGGAATAGCCATTCTAAAGAGGCTACGGAACATCCCTCCGATGCCAGCTCCATATTGTGTGCTGCTACCCTCATAGCCAGGTAGCCCACTCCCTGCTTGGTTTAAATAATACTGAACATATTTGTTCTCGTCGTAAGGCGGTCTATACCCCCTCATCCCTATAGACGGTACTACGGATTCTACTGTTTTACAGGTCTAAAATGCAGCTTGAGTATCACTTTGCCGTATGTGAATTTTATATTTGTATTCTGGTCAGACTTTAGATCGATTTCAATATCTCCAAGAGGGTCTCGGGCTACGTGTACGTAATGCGGCTTGTCGAACATGTGAATGCAGTGTCTCCTGCTGGTGTCGGTTATATTAATACTCCTTAGCAGGGGGACATAACTATCTCCGACCAGCTGATGGTCAACGATGTCGCTATATATGAACATGTTGTAACACCCGCCGTGAATATCGGTGGGATGGGGGGCGTATGCTGCATACGATTTATGGGCTGATAGCTTGACCCCTGCGTCGAAACCCAGCATAGCGGCCAGTTTTCCTCTAAAGACGATAGATAGGTGAGCGTCTCCTTCTACATAAACGCGGTTTCTAATACCTTCATGATGTAGTATAACTCTACCGCTAGGATCATATTTGGCCCAAGTCTTGTTGATTTGTAGTAATAACGATCCGATACTCTCATAAAGCCCACCAACTAATAGACATGATGTCCTATGACCCGTTTTACCATCGTGAATGGTCATCGTAGCGTCCTCGGTAGGAAAACTATGCCAGCTGCATGGGTACTGAGCTTCAATTAGGCCTACTTCATAGGGCTGCTTGGTGTGTATAGATTTTGCTAATTTAGTTCTAAAATTCCATATCTTATTTTGTGGGTAGATCCCTGCCGATGCATTACTCGCTAGAGTCACATAGAACCCTCCAGACACCTCCTTATCCATCGTACACTCTGGTTATAATGGAATGTATGTCTCTTGTATGTCTCTTTATGCATCGACTAGTGTCTTTTCAGCTATCCATGAATTGAATGCCTCCGGCCAGCCCAGCCATTTGACATATAGCCAGATTCTTAGACCCCTCCCTTTTTCTATCTATAATCTTTTCTATTTTATACACCTTGTTTTTAGACACTATAACTTTTTGTAGCTCTTTCTCATAAAATGTTCCATGGACAGGGGCACCTGCATAGTCTTGCAGCTTATAGACTGGAGGACACCTTGCTATGCGCTGCGATATTACAAAATATTCATCCGTAAATGTCTGCTCATACCCCTTTCGAAATGTAGCTCTGACTTTTGAAATTCTAACCGTGTCACCAACATCGTATCTAAACACCACCATCGGCTCTTGAGTGGTTTTGTATAGCGTATTAAACACTGTTTTCTCATTATCTTTATCAACGTTGACCGGGGTCATTTTTATCGATCTATGATATGAATGGTTATAAGCATGGACCATAGTCCTGTAGCTTATCCACATATCGTTTGGAGTTGGCAGCTGTTAAATATCTCCACATGCGGGTTTTCAGAGTCCTGTTGAAGCGTTCCACTATACTGGCCTTGGTCTCGTTAGATGTAGAGAAATGTTTGACGTTGTACCGCTCCATCAAACGCTGAAAGATCTTGTTATAAAATTCTTTGCCGGCGTCAGTCTGCAGTTTATCGGGGGTACGCCCTTCACCGAGAATATCATCAAAAGCTTTAGCGACGTCGATAGCCCTCTTGGATGGTAACGGACGAACCCATGCATGTTTTGAGAATACATCGATGCACGTCAACAGAAAATGCACACCATCATTTTCGGATGCATACTCTGCCATATCCACTAAATCAGCCTGGAACTGTCTATCTATTCCACTAACCAATACTCTATTTCTGCGGAAATGTATCGGTGCAGGTACATGCAGGGTGTAGGGATCCTGCTTCAGCAGCCATTTCTTGATATATTTTAGTGGAGGTACTGCACCCTCACTATGCTCGAGGGCCGTTCTTAGTTTATTGATGCCGCCGTAACCCCCTGGTCCGGAGGGATCATAATAAGTCTTATGCAGCCGTTTATCCATGTCGTATGTCTGCGACAAAAACGAATACTGAAACACTGCTCAGAGTTATCCATCCTTTTATTTAAAATGTCTGTCCGCTCAAAACAATCTCAGATAAAGTTTACATGAAGTTTTATTTTTCTGCACCATTTTACAAGCCATCATTCTAGCAGTTCTAATACCCTCGGCGTTTGAGGCATTATTCAGCTTCAAGACATCCGATACAAAAGCACATATACACATGACATGTCCGACGGTAAAACAGTCACCATCGGGGAAATGGGTAAATACTTCAGCTAACATTTGATCAGTAGGTTTATCATACAAGAATTTCATGACCAGATCATTCCAACCCTTATACGTACATTTGATATAAGCATTATGTTGGGCATACGTATCATTTTCTATGGCAGCATACATCAAAACGGATAGTCTATCTGATACAATCTTGCTATCCGCATCATAGGCATAAGAAAACAACACCCCCATTATAAACGCCACCCACCACCACCAGGCTTTGGTTTGCCAAATGACAATGTAGGACGCCACATTTGTATGGCTTCATGTATCAGAAGCAGATGTTCATCGGACACTCCTTCGGCGGTCAGTGAATCCAGTTTTTCGGTATCATAGGTATTGCCTATTAAATCACATAGATAAGATTCGACCACGCCATAGATTTTTCCGGGGGACACAGTCAACCCTGTAGTCTTCTTTAAAACAGTTTCTAAAAGTAACAGGAAGGGGTGTCTGTCCAGGATAACACAAATGTCCTGGTAGTGGGATTCGTAGTGATGATGTGACGCTCCCTGCAGGCATGAATGGCGTCGTTGACTTGGGCAATCACACTGGCATCCCCAGCAGACCGCTTGCTTCTGATGGCTGATGATGGCTACCACACAGAGCCCCGTGGTAAATCGCAGAACAGCCAGCGATGCAGGGTTTAAACGGATCTGTGTTGATACAGGCCATCCGTCATCTCTCATAGCAGTGTCCACCTCCAGCTCACTGTCCTCGCCGGTGTGTAGGAAGGTCAGATTCAATCCGGTCAGATAGACGGCATACTCGTGAAGCCAGTGGGGTCCGGGTTGTACAGCCTTTAAATCAGCAGTCTCCATAGCCACACCCCCACCTTGCACATGTTCATCATTGACCTGTGCTGCATAGCGTATCAAAAATATACCATTAGAATATGAAAATAAAAACACACACAACACCCACATATTAAAATAATGTATAGCCTATCAAAAACACATTTAAAAAAAAAAAGGAAAATAAAACATCCTTAATACTACTAGTATGTACCCTCCACCTTCGTATACATTGCTGACATTTTCTAATGCTAGCATAACCCTAAACATACTCAAACACACCATGTGCCCCCTCATCAAACCCAGACGACTCAAACAGGCACATTCGGCATTCATCATCAGTTGTGCTCCATGGTTCTTCATTCGTCTTAGCCATAGAATCAATCTCTGCAAAAATTCCATGTAGTGCAGACAGATCAGCCCACTGCATGAAAAAGACATTATCAAAATAATCAGCAGCTTCTAAAACACTGGTGCGTAGAGGAGAGCTACCGATGCAATGCATATCATAGCACTGTGGTAGCTCGTCTGTATCAACACCGCGTCTGAAAAAAATGAAATCCTGTGGGCTCTTCGTATGATAGTTTGCATCCATGCGATGAATCCTCGATTCATACTGAAAGGTCCATTCCATGCGATGATGAATCCTCGTTTCATACTGAAAGGTCCAATGGAATACATGGGTCCCCCATGCCATGTACCCTCGCCACCGTCTAGCATGGGGCATAAATTCTCCAAGAAAAAATTCCACTCGTGAACGTTCAACCGCCACTCTGTAGCACAATCTTTAACTTTCAAAATAACACAGCCATCGACCCATGATATTACATACTCCAAGCCGTATTCGCCAACGTGGGTGAATGAATCCCCGGCACTCCGGTCTCTCAAGCCTAAAACAGGCCTCGTTCTTTTGAGTGGAGCATTAAGCAGTACCGCATCTCCACAACTATTGACATAGCTAGACACAGGCGTACTAGCGTTGGACATACCGTCAGGCATCTGGTTTTCAATGTCCTCATTGCTCGACACAGAGTCGTCCATGGCGGGGGAAGACAATGGCGACGGGGTACGAGGGCCCCTATACAACCAAAAAGGACTATCTGATCTATGGGTTTCTTCTGATGAGCAGTCCATGTCGAATGAAAATAACACTGCAGACAACTTGATGAATGCGGGGACCCTACAGCAGCCGTCGCCCCCTTTTTAAACTATGTTTATGACCCCTCATAAAACATAAACAGGAAGTGGTACCTGTGAATAGGGACCCCCCCTTCACCCCCACCCCCTCCCAAACCGGAAGTGAGTTCAGATAGGAATGGTACCAAACAGTACGTATGATCAACTACTGCTGGCGGCTGGCGGCTGGCAGTGCGGCTACCGACGCGGCTAACGTCGGCGCTATCTATGCTGCCGTCAAATTACCGGCTTCTGGCAGAACAACCCACGGCCGTGGTTCCAACACATTGAAGCCCAGTTCCAGCTGAGAGGCATAACACAGGACGTGACAAAGTATTTCCACGTGGTGGCAGCCTTAGATGCCTCGACGACGGCCAGGTGTATGGCACGGTTGGAGGCTCCTCCAGCTGTCGGCAAGTACGACGCGCTCAAGGCGTTCCTGGTGGACCTTTTTGAACTGTCGGAGCTGGAGAAGGCGTCTACGCCACTCCTGGGGGGCGGATTTCCTCTGCGCATACAGGCTGCTGGTGGATGTTACTAACTGCCGCCTGATCGACGCCCTCTCTTTTGCTTCGTTCCCCTGCACGCTGGGGGGGGGTGGGGGGGTGGGGGGGCTTTGTCTTGCGAACACGTTTGCCACCGGGGACCTGTATCAACGCCTGCTGGCTAAGTTTCCTGACATCACCACGCCCACGTTTTCATCGGCTGTGGCTAAGCATGGTGTGGAGCACTACATCACCATGGTTGGCCCCCCGGTCTATGCACGGGCCCGCCGCCTCGACTCTGCCAAGCTCGCGATCGCCAGGGAGGAGTTCGCCAGCATGGAGCGCCTCGGCATCGTACGCCGTTCCAACAGTCCGTGGGCCTCCCCCCTGTACATGGTGACCAAGGCTGATGGCGGTTGCGTCCCTGTGGTGATTTCCATCGCTTGAATAACCCCACCACCCCCGACCGTTACCCGGTACCGCACATTCAGGATTTCTCCGCCCACCTGGCTGGTGCCGCCGTCTTTTCAAAGATGGACCTGGTACGCGGTTAGCATCAGGTGCCCGTCCGCCCGCAGTATGTCCCCAAGACGGCGGTCATCAAGCCCTTTGGACTTTTTGAATTCCTGAGGATGCCTTTCGGCCTCAAGGGTGCAGCACAGACGTTCCAGCGCCTCATGGATTCTGTGCTGTGGGACATGCCGTTCCTGTTCGTCTATCTGGATGACATCCTCGTTGCCAGTGCGTCCGCGGACGACCACCTGACGCATCTACGGCAGCTCTTCGGTCGGCTCAGTGAGCATGGTCTCATTGTCAACCCGGCCAAGTGCGAGTTTGGCCGGTCATCCATCACCTTCCTCGGCCACCACGTCACCCCGCAGGGGGCGGTTCCCCTCCCGGCCAGGGTGGACGCCATCGCCAGTTTCCCACGCCCGCGCACTGTGAAGTCCCTGCAGGAGTTCCTGGGCATGGTGAACTTCTATAACCGTTTCCTCCCTCTTGCGGCCCAGCTCATGCGACCCTTGTACAACGCCTTGCGGGGCAGGAAGCCTGCAGACGTGTTGGATTGGTCCACAGAGATGACGGCTGCCTTCGATGCTGCCAAAACCGTGTTGGCCAACGCTGCTCTGCTGGCGCACCCGTCTCCGACCACCCCTGTTGCTCTCACTACGGACACCTCTGACTACGCCGTGGGGGCTGTGTGTGAGCAGTGGGTGGGCGGAGCCTGGCAGCTGCTGGCCTTTTTCAGCAGGAAGCTCCGCGACAACGAGAGGAAATACAGCGCTTTTGACAGGGAGCTCCTGGCTCTTTTCCTCGTCACCCGTCATTTCCGCTTCCTGTTGGAGGGCCGTCGATTCACGGCTTTTGTTGACCACGAGCCGTTGACGTTCGCCATGGCCAAGTCTTCGGAGCCATGGTCTGGTCGACAGCAGCGCCAGCATGTGGCCGGCAAAGACAATTTTGTAGCCGACTGCCTCTCTCGGGTGGTTATTGGTTCCGTCCACTTGGGCCTTGACTACGCAGCTATGGCTGGGGATCAGGCTACAGACTCTGAGGTGCAGGCCTACAGGACAGCCCCCACGGCACTCCTCATGGAGGATGTGGTATTTGGCACGGCCAACACTGCGCTCCTCTGCGACGTCTCCACTGGCCAACCGCGCCCCATGGTGCCTGCTGGCTGGAGGCGTAAAGTTTTCGACACGATCCACAGCCTTTCCCTCCCGGGGGTGAAGGCCTCTGCCAAGCTGGTGGGGGCCAAGTTCGTCTGGCCGGGCCTGCGGAAGGACGTCAGGGCCTGGGCCGCTGTCTGTGTGGCGTGCCAGCGTGCGAAGGTGACTCGGCATACCAAAGCCCCCTTGGCACTCGTTTCGACCACGTGAATATGGACCTGGTGGGCCCGCTTTCACCCTCCCGTGGTTACACCTACCTCCTCACCATGTTGGACCGGACCACCAGGTGGCCAGAAGTCGTTCCCCTGTCCTCCACTACAGCAGCTGAGGTGGCCCGGGCTTTCGTTATGGCTTGGGTGGCCCGTTTCGGCACACCGTCAGACATTTCCTCAGACCGGGGGCCGCAGTTCACGTCGGAGCTTTGGACTGCGGTCGCCGGGGTCCTGGGGGTGAAGGTCCACCGTACCACAGTCTATAACCCACAGAGCAACGGGCTTTGCGAGCGGTTTCATCGGGACATGAAGGCCGCGCTCAGGGCCAGCCTTACGGGCGGCGACTGGGCTGACTTTTTCGTCCGCGCCTCCCGTGGGTTATGCTGGGCCTTCGCTCCGCCCCCAAGGACGATCTTCAGGCCTCGTCGGCAGAGCTGGTGTACGGCCAGCCCCTGCGCGTCCCTGGGGAGTTTTTCGTCCGGACGCCACGGCCCCGTGTTCGGCTGCCTCCCATCGTGCTGCGTCCCGGGACATTGCGGACGCTTTCATTCCCGTTCCGACGTCTCGCCATGGCCTCTCTCGGTCCTACGTTCCCAAGGATTTACCGTCGGCCAAGTACGTCTTCATCCGCCACGATGGCCACCGTACCCCGCTGCGGCCCCCCTACGATGGGCCCTTCCGCGTCTTGGAGGGTGGGCCTAAGAACTTTGTTGTGGATATGGGGGGCAGGCCTGAGCGGGTGGCTATAGACCGGCTCAAGCCTGCTCATGTGGATGTTGGCGAACCGCTCCCGCTGGCTCAGCCCCCGCGGCAGGGGCGCCCGCCTGCGGCAGCCTCGACCCCTGACCCTGCGGCGGCCTCAACACCTGCTCCTGCCTCTTGCCCTTCTCCTGTTAGGCGCAGCCGTTCTGGCCGCCTGGTCCGCCCCCCTAGGCGTTGATTTTTCTAGGGACTGTTCTGTACTAGATATTCTGTTTAACGCTAGTGGGTGTCCGATGTTCTCTGTGGGTTACCTGTTCGGTCTGGACCTGTTGGTTTGGGTGAATTCTGGGGGGCCTGTGTGGTGACCCACAACTGCTGTGTAGACATTCACCAAGGGACTGTACCTTTAAGGTAAACAGTTCCGGTTTTACGACAGTTCCGATTCTCGGCAGTTTCATTAGAACTCATGTTCGAGTAACTCTTGTTTGTTTTGAAGTGGAGAGTAAAGCTGACTCGACCCATCTCCGTCTCTTGTCTCATCATTTACATAACTCCACAATAGTATCATAACGTCAGGACGGCCGTTTTTTAAAACACCTCTCCCAGTGTTTTTTTCTGCCATACAGAGGGTTGAAATAAGTTACATTTTCAGGAAGAAAGCGGCCGACGTCAGGTGTCTTTTTGGCGACTGACCAATCACAAGCGGAACATTGATACTTCGTCACGAAGGAAACTCTCAACTGTCAAACCAAGAAACAATGGTGGAAAAATCACTCGGGAAAGTGCCGGTGGAGCGATTAATAGTTCTAATTACAGAACATGTCGAGATTTACGACATGTCTAATGGGCTCTAGCCTGGATACGTAGTAGGCGAGTTACGTCGGGTCTAGAATGGGTTCTTTGCCAGGCAATAGAAAAATCGCTCTCAGCGCTTTTAGGACAAAAAAAGCCACAAGCTTTTTTTTTTTTTTTTAAACGGTTGCCTCAACTTTTCCCTATTACAAAAAACGCTTGATGTGCACACAGCCTTTGTCCGCCATTGTTTCTTGTTTTGACAGTTAAGAGTTTCCTTTGTGACGAAGTGTCAATGTTCCGCTTGTGATTGGTCAGTTGCCAAAAGACGCCTGACTTCGGCCGCTTTGTTCCTGAAAGTTGAACTGTTTTCAACGCTCCGTATGGCAGAAAGAAAACGCTCTGCTCAATAGGAATATAATGTAAAACAATCGCTGGCAGATTTAAAAAAAACGCTACATGTGAACACGGCCAAACAGATTAATTACCAAAAATTAGTACAGATTAATTAATTACAGGCAACTGTATTTAATGAATACTTTATGGTATTATATTCATGCATATCATTTCTTTGCAATGAACCTTATTTCTTAAATAAATTATGAAAACAAATTTCAAACTTCTCCTTCACTTCTGTTCCAGGTCAAGAGGTCATCATTCTGGGGCGTGTCCTGGGGTAGCTGCCCTGATGGCTCCAATCACACTCTGACTTCACATAGAGCACCACCGCGTTCTCCAATCAGGAGAGCAGCTGTCCTCTGGGGGAACGTCTGCGCTGAAGTCGTCATGGTCGTCCTGACGAAGGACTGCTGGTCAGTCAGGTTGTGTCTGAGCAGTTCTTTCATTACACGCCCTTCATCTGGAAATAGATTTATTTCATTACTTACTTTACCTCCTTTCAATTTTTGTTCCACCGGTTATCTCCATCTCTGCCTTGTTCTTTCCTTCTTCAAATCATTTATTCCCTTCCTTCCCTCCTAGATTCACTGCTCCTTCCCTCCTTGCCTCCTCTCCTTTGTCTCCATCTCCGGTCTTCCTGCCTCGCTGCCTTCCCCCCCCCCCCCGCCTCTGGAGCTTGTCGTGGCAATTTCTCTATCAGAGTTTGCGTCTAAGACAGATGAGATATTTAGATGCAAAAAGCACACAATACTGTTGACAATTGGTGGTCATATATATCAGGGCTCCAGAGTGCGCCTTATTTGGGCGCACATGCGCCTAGAATTCGGGGTAGTGCGACCAAATATTTCATTTGGGCGCACCAGTGCGACTGAAAATTGATCTGGTATAATTATTATTTTTTTATTTTTTTACAGAGCAGTCTATTCATAATATTGCAATGACCACGGGAGAGGCAGTGAATGAAGTATTGATAAGACAGCGATTTATTAGATACCTAATAAGCCGTTGGAACACGCAAGACCGGTAACAATAGCAACGCCGGTAAACAAACCCGTGAAGACCAATCCAGGGGCCTGTACTGCGAAGCTCGATTAGAGGGTTAGCGAGGTATGTTGAGCTGAAAGCCTGGGTTAGCTGTACCATGAAAGTCGATCTCTTTAAGCGTCGCTGTATCATCATTGGTGACTTACGCTCGCAACCAAACCTGGTCGGGAGCAGCTTTTCAGCGAGTCTACACGGAGATCGGCTACTTATATCGGCGTGCGCAGCTTCCTAGCCCCTCCTCCGATAATGGCGTCACCATTTGTGGGTGTTCCCATGGACCTCGGCGCACTTATCGTACACGCGTCTCTCCGGAGACAGAGGGTTTTTCGGGACAGAACCGATCCCTTGCCCCCCGCCCCCCCCCCCCTCAACAACTCAGAACTTGGGTGCACCATAAATACGTGCTGGTTCAAACAAATTAAAAATTTAGGCGCACCAGTGCACCCAAGGAAAAAGTTAGTCTGGAGCCCTGTATATTTGTAATAAAAGTACGAACAAAAATACATCACAACATGCATCAACAAACAACATAACAGGCAAACATTACAATAATCTGAGGCCTCAGATGGGAGCTTCTCTTTGCGTGTTACTTCATACTCTAAAGGTACGCTCGGGAGAAGTCCACTGAGTGTTCGAATCAATGAGTTCTTATTCACTTCGGTTGGGTTCTGGAGGGGGTGTGTCCCCCAATAAACCAAAAGCCTTTGTTTACCAGAAGGTTATCTTTACAATTGAAGCTCCCCTGGATGCCATTTGGAGGGGTCGGCGGCCGTGCCATGTAACCCTTTTGCTTCGTTGACGCTAGCCAGGAACTCGAGGAACAGGCCCATACATCAAAGGATTGCATGGCAGATGATTTACAACACACGAAAACATAGGAAACAGGCAGGCAATAAAAATGCATCACACGACCCTAGAAGGTTCACACTTTAGATGACCCATAAGGAGAGTAGAAGGCAGGCAATATATGCATCACACAAAATAGTAAGTTCATAGATAGACCAAAAACGTAACAACATGTAGATTTTCCATCACAAGCTCCGATAGCCCCTCCACCCTCCGCTATCTTTTAATCCCGACCCAGGAATCAATAATTCAGGAACCCCTTCTGAGCGGCACGGTGATTATCCAGAGAGAGGAAAACAGGGAAAGGAGGAAGAGGAGGACGGCTCCAGGAGAGGAGGGAGAGAAGGTGAAATATGGAGAACATTTGGAAAACGTAAGGAGGTTTAAACTCAAAGTGACAGGCTACAATGGGGTAGTGGGAATGTGTAATGAGAGGGGTATGTGTGTGTGTGTTCGTGTGTGTATGTGTGTGTCTGTCTGTCTCTGTATCTGTGTGTGTGCGTTTATCTTTGTCTGTGTATCTGTGTGTGTCAGTGTGTGTGTGTGTGTCTGTGGGTGTGTGTTTATCTGTGTATGTGTATCTGTGTGTGTGTGTCTATATCTCTGTATATGTGTGTGTGTGTGTGTGTGTGTGTTTGTGTGCGTTTATCTGTGTGTGATGAAGGGAGGCCTGGTAACAGCCTTTCCATGTCGGCTGCGTCTGTGTAATAACCGAATGTGACAGAACCATCATGTTGTTATCAGGTTCCCATCAGAGCTGGAAAAAACATTAAGGTTAGCTGTTTAGATCTGGAAGAATACCCCCCCCCCCTACACACACACACACACACACACACACACACACACACACACACACACACACACACACACACACACACACACACACACACACACACACACACACACACACACACACACACTCATACACATACAAACAAACATAAGATAACAGACAAATGAACACATACACAAAAACAAATAGACACACACACATGCACAAAAACAAATAGACACACACACACATGCCTACATTCATGCAAACACACACACACACACACACACACTAACACACACATGTGCGTGCACACACATAAACACACATCACACAATCACAAACACACAGAGACACAAACAAAGAGACATACACAATAGAATGCACAGATACAGGAAAACACACAAACACACACAAAAACGCTGGTTTATCCGTAAGGTACTTTACTGTGGCAACCCCACGCCGTTGGCCAGGGGCCAGCCACTTCAGCATCCTCCCCGTGGACGGGTAGTGAGGAAGATACATCCCCCTCCACCCAGCACTAGATGGAGCTCAAGCGGGCCCAGGCAATCAAGGACATTGGGGGCACCTGAGGGACGGGGACAGGAGAAGAGCCTTAACGGCTGGGGACGGGGGGAGACGGGGGAAGAAGAGCTTACCGGGAAAAGACGTGTTGTCGACCTAACGTTAACCAGAGAACATTTCCCCCCAGGAGTGAGCCGGAGGCGTCGGGAGCTGATTCCCCGCCGACCCCGAGGAAGGGCTGGACCCGGAGGTCCCGCATCCTTATTCCCGATTACGGAAGAACCTTAGTTAACGTGTGATTTCCCTTTTCGTGAGCTGCTGGTAATAAAACCCGTTGCACCGCAACCCTGCTTCCTTGTTTAATTCCCGAACCTCCGCCGCCGACGAAAGGGGTTGCCACAGTCCGTAGACACGAAGACCCTCTCCGTAGGTGTACGACGCATCCAATATTTTTTAACTATCCATCGACGCAATGGAGACGGACGGAGACGGAGGGCTGTGATTGGTCCTGAAAATAATTTACGGAATCACTTTGCACATTATTTACTTTGCAATTTATTTACTTTGTATGTTGTTTACTTTGCACATTAAGAACCAATAAAACACCAAATAAGATTTGAAAAGCTTTGGAAGTTTATTTAAAACACTATTTACATGGTTAGTAGTGAACATATAAGATCGATGGGGCGGCGAATTGCATTGCGTATCCAACATCCCAACGGAGAACTGCTAATGCTCATGGGGTGTCCGTCGTTACGGAGTCGGATTACGGAGTCGGAGAGACTTTGGCCTTAAGGGTCACCTGTCTGACCCTCTCAGAGACAGACACAGATACATGGAGAGCGGCTTCACAGCCAACACCTCAATGAGAAGCCAATTAGCATTCCCCTCTCCTCCTGTATACTCAGCACAGTGGGGGGGGGGGCTCCTGCTGTGACACCTCAGGCAGAGCGTGTTCTCCCCCTTAGCTTTCCTGTTCTTCCGTTTGTTAATTGGCCAATAGAAATAGTGGGAGAAGTCTGCTAAATGTTTGCTATAAATAGCATCCCATACCTCCAATTGGCTGTGAAGTATTTCTTATAAATATTTGTTCCCATTAAACCAAGATTAAACATTCAAGATTGATATTGGTAAAACACATGGATAACATTGGTATAATATTATTTTATTTTTAAGGAAATAATCACATAAAACACCCAGATCTCAATGCCTAAAGTCCTTGATATTCACGTTTCTCCTCATTGTTCCAATTCAGTTCAAGGCTGAACAACGAAATCTGGAATTAATTTGTTTGTTCATTTGTCGTTTGTTAAGTCATTCAATAATCCACATTCACTCACGCTCATTA